>NC_090736.1:36019154-36046654 GCF_036898095.1 Palaemon carinicauda
AACGAGTTTAGTATTGATTAAAAAATGCTGATTTGGAAGTTCATCTGCAATTTTACTCAAATACTTTTTGGTTTTCTATTCAAAGCAATTTTTTTGTACTTCCTCTATCAACGAGATAAATAATTTCACATCAAACTTTAACTGAATGTTAAAATTATACAAATATCGAGAAAAAAACGTACTAAATACAATAAAGCACAAAAAAATAAAAAGATTTGGTTTCGAAGGTGTTTAACAAAATATAGGAAAGATTTTTTACACGTATACATAGATACTTCAATATCCTAATATAGGACATAATTCTTAAATAAAAACATATAATTAATTATTGTCAGATTGAAAGAGTTACCTCACATGTAAAATAAATGTTAAATTGCATTAAAGTTCGCGTTTAAAGTATTTAGAAACCTATCATAATCTTGATAAATAAGAAAAAAATAATATCTGTGATAAAGATAACTTATCATTGTCAGGTACTAGACTGGATTACTCATATACATTTACCCAATCTGAAATATGTTATTGTGATGATTCTGAATCACGTTGGATGTTAATAGGTGATTTTTTACTGACCCATTCTGTGTATGCATGAGAATCTCTCCCTGACAGTCAATGTGGTATTTCTTTCAAATCTGGAAGAATTACATACTTTCCGATTACATAAATCGAAAGGAACCACATCATGGCCATCAAAAACGTCAATTCTTAAATATATCTTGTTTATTGTAAGGTTTACGTCATCATTTTATTTTGCAGGTTGACATGGTCTTATACAATGTTCTTTAGTACGTTTTTTTTTTTTCTACAGTATATAGTCTTCTGAATTGTAACTACTGCATATGTGACATTATAAGAAGTCAATATGGCTTTTATTTCTAGCTGATAAGGAGCTGTTCATGAGTATTTTACCATTAAATTCCTTTACAGTGTCACCAATACTTGCATTTTTTTTTCATTCTTACAATTTTTTCATGAAATGATGCCCAAACTCTACATTTATATCATATTTTCTCTGCAAAAATGTTTTATTACCACTTACCGGAACTTATCAGGAAAAAATGTTGTGTGCATGTAAATTTATCCATTTAATCTAAACCAATATCTTCAATACCGTCGGATATATTATATGAATTATCAGAGGAAATCATAGAGTTATACACCTTGAACATCACTCTTTAGACGATCGTTTAAGGGAAAATTCACAGGGATCTGCGCACCGAGGTCAAATTTCTGTAAGCCACTGGTCCCCTCAAAACAAATTTTATTTTCCTTACCTCTAACGGGTTTTTCATAAGTTCGCGTAATTGGTAATTGAAAATGCATGAGACCAAATAATAAAGGGATTATAGCCTTTCTAAGCCTTGATGATGACGTTAAAATGCTGATTGTCAAAAATGAATCAGTTCGATGTGCAATTTTCCATTTGACTGTAGTTTTTATTATCATCATATCAGTCATCATTATACGGTGTACAGTTGGATACAGGAGTCCCTGGCACACCAAGCTCTGAGGAAATGCACCCTATCACACCCTTAGTTCGGCGCGCATAAACAAGCAGATAGTGTAGGAAGAGATATGAGAAGTGTGGGTGGGGCTCAACACAGGTGTGGTTGGGTGCACGTTTTCAGAGAGAGGTGTACCTACAATTCCTGTGTCCAACTGTACACTAGTGGGTTTGAATATACATGAAACGCACAAAAATACCAATAGAAAGCTTCATTGTTTATAGTGTATATCCTTTGTCTTCTAAGCATAGTTTTGATAACAATTTTCATTATCTGTCAATGTGCTTGTGGCTTCTATTATGTTGCAGTAGTACCTTTTCAGTTTCTTGTGCATCTTCATGAGCTTTAACGCTATTTTTTTTTTTAAGGGAAAGCCAAAAAGTGTTGGTAACTTTTCCCTTTTCTATTCTTACGCTAAATCTCTTTTATCAAGACAACTTTGCAAAGGAATTCTGATACTTGCAATGTACACAATTATTTTTTTATGTTAGTATTTAAATGTAATTTTTTTATGAATATACTATTCATTTTCAGATATCTATTTAAATACCAAAAAGTCAAGTTATTATATTTTCAGATACCATGATGGAAAATATTTTGTAACAGCAGAGGATATTATGAACACAGTTGGCATGTCCAAAGAACAAGGAATAGATGGTTCTGTTGCCTTTCCAATATTTACTAATGCTTGCAATCTAGCATAACGCGGATGAAGAATCCGAGGATGTTTCTGTGGAGTTGTGCACATACGCCTGCAATATAACAAAAATGTGAAAATAAAGAGAATGAGATGAGCACTCAGTAGGCGCAGACCTCCGCCGTGGCAGCTTATTTCCCGACCTTTTGCCTGACCTTGACTTTTGACCCTAACTTGTATTAATTGACGTGGATTTTCCTACTCTCAAATATGAACCAAGTTTGAAGTCCCAGTGACAACGATGTCCAAACTTATGGCTGATTACATAAATTGGACATTTTACTTTGCCTTAACCTTTGACCTTGACCTTTCAAAATTTAAGCATTCCCAGCTTCTTACATAACAGTTGATCCGTGCAAGTTTCATTATTCTACGATTACAATTGTGGCCAGAAAGCTATTAGCACTCACACAAACAAGGGCGAAAACATAACCTCCTTTCTACTTCGTTGGCGGAGATAATATGATACAAATGAATTGAATGTATAACTGATAAAGATTGATATAGATTTAGGGAAAACGGGTACGAGGAAATTTAAAAACATGCCCAGCAATAATTTGTACGGCAATATATTTTCATGAAATACGGAATGGAAATAGGTAGTTGACATTTTACAGCTGTGATTATGTGTTTTTCACTAATGACCTTTCATATATATCCTTTTCGTGAAGATGCATTTTTCTCGTATCACGTGGCTTACCTTTATGACAATTCTCATTTAATATCCTGTAGTATGCACAGACTCTTAAGAGTGAGTGAATAATGAAATTTTACTATATTATATAATAGCCAATATTTTGATGGCAAAGGTAAAGAAATAAATATATACCTACATAGAGAGAGAGAGAGAGAGAGAGAGAGAGAGAGAGAGAGAGAGAGAGAGAGAGAGAGAGAGAGAGAGAGAGAGAGAGAGAGAGAGAGAGAGAGAGAGAGAGAGAGAGAGAGAATAATCCTGAACGAAGATCACTTCAAACCACAATTCTTCTAACCAATTACCCTTTTTCTTAGCAATGAGTTTAGCTTCATCTGAATATTACACACCTACTCCCATTAAGCAATTTCCTTCAAGAGCAGTCAAGCATGCAAGCACGTATGCTGCTATTAAATCGCTTTTAGAAGTTGTATGCACATTTGAAGGGCAAATAAGGGATTCATGTTTTTCATGGTCATCGAGGTAGGTAGCGTAGAGGAAATTATGAGATGCATTGTCGTTCTCAATATACGTAATCTATGAGTACTAAAAGTTAATTTCAGGGTGGGGCTATTCTGACTGGAAAAGAATAACTGGATCTTTTAATTTTCAGTTACGATTATAATATACATATATATATATATATATATATATATATATGTATATATATATATATATATATATATATATATATATATAAATATATATATATGTATATATATATATATATATATATATATATATATATATATATATATATATATATATATATATGTATATATATAATATATATATATATATATATATATATATATATATATACATATATATATATATGTATATATATATATATATATATATATATATATATATATATATATATATATATATATATATATATATATATACATATATATATATATATATATATATATATATACATATATATATATAAATATATATATATATAAATATATATATATATATATATATATATATATATATGTATATATATACATATATATATAAATATATATATATATATATATATATATATATATATATATATATATATGTATATATATATATATATATATATATATATATATAAAATTTATATATATATATATATATATATATATATATATACATACATATATATATATATATATATATATATATATATATATATATATATATATATATATATATATATATATTACATAAAAAATAATAGTAACCCCCCCCCCTCTCTCTCTCTCTCTCTCTCTCTCTCTCTCTCTCTCTCTCTCTCTCTCTCTCTCTCAATTTGCTGAAAAGAGGGAATTGCAGATTCAGCGAAAGATGCTACTACAAGCATCCAAAGGTATGCCATAATTAAGAAATATATGGTAAATGTGCATATTTAGACGGATATGGAGCCGAATGCAGAGATCTCCATCCAAAAATATGCAAAAACATGAAAGAAGGAAAAGGATGCAGTTTCAACAAAAAAAGGCGATATATGTATCCTGCAACCATGAATGAAAGTAAGAAAACTCAGCAAACTGAAAAGAAAAATTAAATTAAAAATGAAACAAAAAAAGAAAGAAAAAAGCAGGACGCGTATATACCACTCTATGAACCAAAGGCCCCAAGATATGAGGCCTTTCAGCCCAAATATGCATATTCAGTGCCCAACTATAAAGAATGCATCTATAATGCCATGGGTTGGTGCAGATATGGGGATAATTCTAGGTATACACACAAAAATAAATATGAATGCGAAAGAGAAAATATAATAGAAAAGCTGGATTTTTTAATGGCAGAATTCCTGGAAAGGAAGAAAAGAACATCATATCAGAACAGGAAGGAAGCCTGGGAGAATCCATATTATTACCGATATTAAACATTGGGGATGAAACACAAACCATAATAGTGATGAATGCACAGGGTTTATTCACGAGTAACTCTTAAAGGAAAATAGAGTTCTTAGAAGAACTAACCCAAATTGAAAAAAAGAGATATATTAAATATAAGTGAAACATAGTATTCCCAAGAGACTCTCAGTGATGACCAGATAAAGGGTTTCCAAACTTATATATCAGACAAAACAAATAGGAATCAAGGGGGAACCGCAATATATGGAAGAGACATAAATCATATAAAAGTCTGTGAAAAATACAGCAACACAGAATGTGAATTGATTGTGGTAGAATTTGAATTTGAAAAGCTAGTGAATGTTGTAGTTTACAGACCCCCAAATACTAAGGAGTTTGACATAAAAATAGAAAAAATATATAACATGTAGAAACCATAAAGACTGGAATATACTCCTATCCGGAGATTTTAACTTTCCTTTCGTGGATTGGAAAGAACGGATAGAAGAAAGTGGTTGTATGTATACATATAAAAAAGAGAGTAATAGTAGCGCAGAAGGTAAGTGTCAATTTGAAAAGCTTCAAGATTTGCTATTAGAACATAATATGTAACAAATAAACCACATTCCAACAAGAAAGGAAAATGTCCTAGATCTAGTATTTGTAAATGAGGTGAATTATGTTAAAGAAATAATAGTGTATAACACGGGAATTTCAGACCACAATGACATAGAATTAATAATCCATTCCAAAGCAAGTGATCGCAGAATTAATCAAAGCACAAAACGTTGGGAAGGATATGGAAAATATAATTTTTATAGTAAGAATATAAAATGGTCAGAAATAAATGAAGAACTGAACAAAGAATGGAAAAATGTATTTGTAAGTGATAATATACAGGTAAATACGGACAAACTGTACAAAATACTGGAGAAAATTGTTGAAAAATATGTACCGAAAAAAAAAAAAAACAATAAGCAAAACACATGCATACCAAGAGACAGAAGGATCTTATTTCAGAAAATTAGAAAGTGGAAGAAAAATCTTGCAAAAGAAAAAAATGTGTGGAAAATGATGGATATAAGGTAAGATAGAAAATGCAGAACAAAAGATTATACAGTCGAAAGAAAATAAAAAAAAGGGACTTAGAAGAAAGGACACTTCAAAATATAAAAAAAAAAAAAGCCCCAAAGTACTTTACTCCTATGCAAAAAAGATGAATAAAGGGAGATTTGAAATAGGCCCTCTAAGAATTGAAGGATGGCTAATGAATGAAAAAAAGGAAATATGTAACATATTAGCAGAAAAATATAAGAGTGAGTTCACGCCAAGAATTGCGAATGAGAATAATGAAACAGAAATGAGAGAAGAAAATGTTGAATATATAACGGATATAGATATTAATAAAGCAGATATTGTTAAGGCTATAAACAAAATTTAAAATGGATCGGCAGCCGGACCAGATGGAGTTCCAGCGATTTTGTTTAAAAAAACTGGAAACACTATCGCGAAGCCGCTTGCAGCACTGCTTAGACAAAGTGTAGATATGCGTGAGATATATGTTAAACATAAATTAGCTTATATAACCCCTGTCTTCAAAAGTGGATCAAGACTAGAGGCAATCAATTATAGACCTCTTAGTCTAACATCACATATTATGAAAGTGTATGAGAGGGTAATACAAAATAAAATAATGAATCATTTTGTTAAAAATAATCTGTTTAATATAGGTCAACACGGTTTTGTGCCCGGAAAAAGTACACAAACCCGTATACAAACATATACAAAAATAGGATAAATGAAAAGGACACAGATGTGATCTATCAATATTTTGTAAAAGCCTTTGACAAGGTAGACCATAATATATTAGAGAAAAATATGAGAAAGCATAATATTGTGGGAAAGATAGGAAAAGGGGTAAACGAATTCCTGCAAAACAGAAAACAGATAGTGGTTGCAAATGACGAGAAATCAGATGAAGCTCAGGTAATATCTGGCGTGCCTCAAGGTACGGTATTAGCTGCACTGATGTTTGTTATTATGATCTAAGACATAGACTGGGATGTTGAAAACTCTGTAGTGAGAAGTTTCGCCGATGACACAAGAATAAGTAGAGAAATTACTTGCGATGAAGATAGGAACTCACTACAAAGAGATCTAAAGAAAATATATGAATGGGCGGAGATAAATAGGATGGTATTTAACTCCGATAAATTCGAATCAATAAATTATGGAAACAGAGAAGGAATGGTATATGCATACAAGGGACCTAATAACGAGACAATCATAAACAAGGAAGCAATTAAAGACCTTGGTGTAATGTTAAATAGAAATATGTTATGCAACGACCAAATAGCAACACTGTTGGCTAAATGTAAAGCAAAAATGGGAATGTTATTCAGATACTTTAAAACAAGAAAAGCTGAACACATGATTATGCGTTACAAAACTTATGTATGTAGTACACTCGAGTACTGCAGTGTGATATGGTACCCACACTACCAAAAGGATATTTCACAAATAGAGCGTGTACAAAGGTCCTATACTGCTAGAATAGAAGAAGTTAAGGACCTTGACTATTGGGAAAGACTGCAATTTTTAAAACTATACAGTCTAGAAAGGAGAAGAGAACGCTACATAATAATACATGCATGGAAGCAAATAGAAGGAATTACTGAAAACATCATGGAGCTAAAAATATCAGAAAAAGCAAGCCGAGGTAGATTAATAGTGCCAAAAAATATACCATGAAAACTAAGGAAGGCGCACAGGACATTAATCCACAACGCACCAGCATCGATAATGCAGCGACTATTTAATGTGCTGCCAGCTCATCTAAGAAACATATCAGGAGTGAGCGTAGATGTGCTTAAGAATAAACTCGATAAATACCTAAGATGCATCCCAGACCATCCAAGACTGGAAGATGCAAAATACACCGGAATAAGCATTAGCAACTCTCTGGTGGATATACAAGGTGCCTCACACTGAGGGACCTGGGGGAACCCAAGCATAAAATAAGGCAATAAGGTAAAGCTCTCTCTCTCTCTCTCTCTCTCTCTCTCTCTCTCTCTCTCTCTCTCTCTCTCTCTCTCTCACGCATTTCATCTTCATATATCAAAAATAATTTGAAAAGTTTTCATAGACGGATGTTAACTAGTCTTTTCAAATCCTCACTTAACTGCTGCCATTAAAACTTTAAAAACCGGTGAATGAGAAGAGCTAAGATTAACATGAAAGAGTCGTATATTACATGAAATAAAGAACTTGAGTGGTTAAGAAATACATCATAACAGGTAAACAATCGTCAAAGTCTTATCAAAGCGGTGCTAGAAAAAAAGATTAACCGTTTTTTTCACATTTAAAAGAAATAATTGCAAACATAATAAGATTAGTGTCATTGTGTAGCAATATTCATTCACTTTTCCATCCCACAAAAATAAGAAAATTAACATAGAATGAATAAGATTAATTATGAAGATAATAAATACCTTGCACTAACTTGAAGATAATCAATACTTTACCCTAATTTGAAAAAAAAACAAAACCACCAAAATTTCATGATATTCAGTACTTTACCATAATTTAAAGATAATCAATACTTAACCATAATTTGAAGATGATTAATATTTTACACTAACTTGATGATAATCAATACCATAATTTGAAGATAATCAATATTTTACCATAATTTGTATATAAACATCATTTAAACATAAATCGAAGATAATCCATATTTAACCATAATATGAAGATAATCAAAATTTTACCCTAAGTTGAAGATAATCACCACATTACCCTAATTTGAATATGATCAATACTTCAGCGTAATTTCTCTCTGAATCTTTCATCAAAACAAATTGTTGATGGAAAGTAATGAGGGTCATAACGTTAACGAGGAAACTTCGCTTGCATGAGAGCTGGAAGTGAGGAGACTTGGGACGTAATACCATCCTTCATTACTTCATACAACTTTTTTTTCTTCTCTGATACACAATTTGCAAATACAATATTAGACGCGTGCAGTGAACCTCAATTAAATAATTTTAAGGGTAATGCTATAAAGTGCAATCATACAATGGCAAATGAAGTTGGTTAAATTTATACACGCATATAAAGTTCACAAACCTATATACATATATATATATATATATATATATATATATATATATATATATATATATATATATATATATATATATATATGTAAGTATATATATATATATATATATATATATATATATATATATATATATATATATATATATATATATATATATATATATGTATATGCGTAAAAATCACAGGATAACGTGATGCTCAGATGCAGAAGATCCACGGGGAAAATGAAAATACAAAATATATGCTTAAGTCCTGACTAGTTTCGTGATACTTCTTCATAGGACTGATTTATTGAGAAAGGTTTCTTTACATTTTATAGGGAAAGCAAACGTACGAACATACATATAGAGATTAAGAGAACAATGACACTCCCTTACCAGCTACCTGGGTCAAGTGGGCGGAGTCCCCAAGCTCATTAGACACCTGCCAAAGAGGGTCATCTAATGGCGGGTAAATTCTTGTTTTTTTGACTTTCAGTACAGTTTATTTATATGAAAACACGGTAGCCTTATCTATATAAATACATAAGCAAAACATACCCATACATACATATATATATATATATATATATATATATATATATATATATATATATATATATATATATATATATATGTATATATACATACATATACACATACATATACATATATACACACATACATATATATACACATACATACATATACCCATATACATATGTATATATACATATATATATATATATACATACAACATTAATATCATAAACATATAATCATGTATATATCAATACCTATATCTAGCGTAACACTATATAGTGCCAATATACTTATGCGTACTATACAAAATAATTGTACCTATTAATGAATGGTAGCTTAGGTCTAAATATTAATTTTACAGCGATGTTAATTATTCACAATACATTCAATTCTACATTAAGTGGTTAATGTTTTTTTATATAGCTTACAAATCTCTTTACATATAAAGGCGTCGAGTTTATACATTCCATGACCAATATTCAAGTTGTTTTCAAAGGTTTCCTTTATGAAACTGAACTCTATGATGTTTCTTTCCACTAAGTTATTTGAATGAACCAATTTCTTCGCACCTGACCAATTAATGGTGTGATTTTTATCTCTAACGTGAGCAAAGAGTGCATTATTATCTTGAGCATACCTGACACTTTTCTTATGTTGTTCAATTCTCTTTTTTAGGGCTTTACCAGTTTGACTAATATAGTATTTTTCACAAGCATTGCATGGAATACGATATACACATCCCTTGGTAATGTCAGGAGAGTTCTTTATTAAGGCTGTTTTAATTATATTTTTACTCTTAAATGCTACATTTACATTGAAGTTTTTCAACAGTTGGGGAATTTCTTTTAAAGAATTACAATAAGGTAGTACAAGTAAAATTTGTGTGTTGTAGTTTTTTCTGTTATCATTACCGAAAAAAGTCTTTTGCTGTTCTTAGGGCACCATCTAACACAATTTCAGGATACTTTATTTTTTTACCAATTGCTCTAATCCCATTTATTTCGTCATCAATATATTCAGGGCTGCAGACTCAAAATGCTCTTAACAACATAGAAGTAAATACAGATTTCTTAACTTTGTTGCCTTGGTTTGAGTAGTAATGGACATAAGCCGAGATATTTGTTGGCTTTCTGTATACACTAAACTTAAGACTATTGTTACATCTATGTATGCGACAGTCCAAAAAAGGTAGGGTACAATTATTCTCCAGCTCCATAGTGAAATTTATTGAGGGTACCAAACTATTCAATCTAAGAAAAAAGTTATCTAAATTTTTATTTCCTGGCCACACATATTATGTCGTCAATATATCGAAACCATTTTACAATATTAGGTATGATGTTATTTAAGATTCTGCTTTAAAAAAATTCCATATATAGATTGCTCAATACTGGGGATAAAGGGTTTCCCATAGCCATACCAAATGTTTGTGCATAAAAACTCCCATTGAATTCAAATTTACAATCTTTTATACATAGTTTAATTAATTCTATTAAAGTTTGTCTTGAGAATGGTAGATTCAGTTGTCTATTATCTAAGGTTTCAGATAAAAATTCCAACATGTCATCAATAGGTACTTTAGTGAATAGTGAGACTACGTCAAAACTGAAAAGCCTACAGGTACTGTTAATCTGTACTTCATTCAGTTTGATTAACAAACTGAATGAAGTACAGATTAACAGTACCTGTAGGCTTGTCAGTTTTGACATAGTCTCACTATTCACTAAAGTACCTATTGATGACATGCTGGAATTTTTATCTGAAACCTTAGAACTCTCCTGACATTACCAAGGGATGTGTATATCGTATTCCATGAAATGCTTGTGAAAAAAACTATATTGGTCAAACTGGTAAAGCCCTAGAAAAGAGGATTAAACAACATAAGAAAAGTGTCAGGTATGCTCAAGATAATAATGCACTCTTTGGTCACGTTAGAGATAAAAATCACACTATTAATTAATCAGGTGCAAAGAAATTGGTTCATTCAAATAACTTAGTGGAAAGAAACAGCATACAGTCCAGTTTCATAAAGGAAACCTTTGAAAACAACTTGAATATTGGTCAAGGAATGTATAAACTCGACGCCTTTATATGTAAAGAGATTTGTAAGCTATATAAAAAACATTAACCACTTAATGTAGAATTGAATGTATTGTGAATAATTGACATCGCTGTAAAATTGATATTTAGACCTAAGCTACCATTCATTGATAAGTACAATTATTCTGTATAGTACGCATAAGTATATTGGCACTATATAGTGTTATGCTAGATATAGGTATTGATATATACATGATTATATGTTTATGATATTAATGTTGTATGTATATATATGTACATATACATATGTATATGGGTATATGTATGTATGTGTATATATATGTATGTATATATATGTATGTATGGGTATGTTTTGCTTATATATTTATATAGATAAGGCTACCGTGTTTTCATATAAATAAACTGTACTGAAAGTCAAAAAAACAAGAATTTACCCGCCACTAGATGACCCTCTTTAGCAGGTGTCTAATGAGCTTGGGGACTCTGCCCACTTGACCCAGGTAGCTGCTAAGGGATTGTCATTGTTCTCTTAATCTCTATATGTATGTTCGTACATTTGCTTTCCCTATAAAATGTAAAGAAACCTCTCTCAATAAATCAGTCCTCTGAAGAAGTATCACGAAACTAGTCAGGACTTAAGGGTATATTTCATATTTTCATTTTCCCTGTGGTTCTTCTGCATATATATATATATGTATATATATATATATATATATATATATATATATATATATATATATATATACATATATATATATATATATATATATATATATATATATATATATATATATATATATATATATGTGTATATATATATATATATATATATATATATATATATATATATATATATATATATATATATATATATATATGTATGTATATATATATATATATATATATATATATATATATATATATATATATATATATATATATATATATATATTGGTGTGCTACTGTTATTAACACACATTTGTGTTCCCTTCAAATGTCATTTTCAATGTGTTGTAGGTTAGACTTGGTATGTTACATCTTCAAGTAAAGTCTAGGTAAGTTAACTTTAAAATAGTTTATTCTTTAAAAACAGTATTAACATCTTCATCACAGGAGTATAGATGGTTTGGTCGGATGACCATTCCGTATGACATCTCAATAAGAACTGCCACAAATATCCATATTCACGTTAAAGTTTATTTAGTTATCTCAGCACTTAATGATTTATAGTAAACACAACATTAATACCGGAAGGTACTTAGTCCCGTTTTCATAGACAACTCTTTCTCACGGCTTGGTTGTGTTTACTCTTCATGAAAAATGTTACATTGCTGATGTTTGGCATTCACATCCTGTTTATGATATGACTATGGCATTTCTCACACTTCAACTTCCATAGTGACCTGTAGGTCATGTGTTTTAAACAAGTTATATCTATATATTACATTAGCTCGGTCAGCTACCTCAATTTTTGAAAATTTAACAATATGGCAAAATATGTTTACTAGGAGTGTGAATGGATATATATATATTATTTTTTTTTTTTTTAACTTTAGCCATAAGCAAATGAGGATGAATGTTCAAATTGGTACATTGAAAAAAAATAATAATGCATACCTAACAAATATTGCCAAAACAAAGAAAAAATGCATGATAAATACAGATCATATATATGGTACATTGCTAGCAAACGATTATATAGTACCAACAAAAAAAAAACACTGATATACAAATGATTTGGTAACTTTGTTAAAGAATACGTGTTACCTTTGTCAAAAATATAGATTATTATAATACGGTAACTAATGAAAATATTTATTACCTTGGTAAAGATATAATTTTAGTGCACAAACACGAATTCCTGGTACGTACATGTACCACAGTTTCGTACACACACACACATACATATATATATATATATATATATATATATATATATATATATATATATATATATATATATATATATATATATATATATATATATATATTTTATTAGATGCCCATAGATTCTTTATTTGAACATTTAGGCTTATATATTTTATTAGGTGCACAGAAAATTATTTATTTTTTAAATGTTTTTTAAAATGTTTTTTTTTAAATATTTTTAAAATGTTTTTAAAATGTTTTTTAAAATGCAAATGTTCTATAGTCTCTTCAACTACATATTACTAGCGTACTAACTGCTTTTCATGCACAACACTTTTCCAAGAATATTTTACTCCTTTGAGCGAATAAAGGGGCCAGTTTCAAACGGCTTTAAATTGAATTAAATAAGGAGTTTTGTCTGGACATGGCAAAACGTTCTGTTTGAGCTCCAATTTATTATTCTTTAACCTACGCCAAACAAGGATGTTAACGGCGATAAATATCATCACCGTAACGCTGATTACTGCTAGTAACACGTAGAATCGACGTTCTTCATAAGTCGGTGTCGGGTGGTCCATCTCGGTCAATTTCATCAACCGTTTAGCCACTCGTGCGTTGTATGGGAGAGGTAATGATGGAATTGTAGTCGACCGCGTGAAGTTCGCGAAGTAGGCCCGTTCTTTGATGATAGTCTTGATTCCATGAATAGGACGTGGATCCGTCCGGGCATGATACATTGAACCCGGCCTTGTCGTATCGTATCCACGAGCCGTTGTTCAGTCTGCAATTGAACTTATTATCGTCAAAAGGATAAAGCTTTTCCAGACAATTTTCATGTGTATGGGAGAGAGCACCGTCTAGCACTATACCTAACTCGCATAAATCCATTGAGTTTTTATGGAATTCAAAAGAGTCAGCTGTACATATTTTTTTATCCATTGCGTCTGAACAGCGAGTTAATTGATTTAAGTCTTTAATGACCGTATATGTTTCCTTGTCTAGGGAAATCAATGCGTGTCCTGTCAAACTGGATATTACTGGATTTGAGTGATTCGTCATGAGAGTCGGAAATGGTGATATCCTGTAAGATTGCCAGGCATCTGAAGAATCAAAGGGAATTGTAATCATAATCCTGTGATTTTCAATGCTTACTGTAATTAGGCTGTAATAAAATTCTAACCTACGTGCGTCTAACAAAGGAACATAACCTAATTTCTCCCGTCCGTTCTCCACAATTAACGTTAAGTCTCTTATTGGCAACAAATGCGGTGACAGTACATCTTTAGTCGCTAACGTGATAGCTTCCACATAGACTTTTGATTTCTCAATGAAATGTGCAATTCTGTTAGGTATATGATCTATTTTTGAATCATAATACGTTAACGTTGCCAAAAATCTTGTACTTCCATAATCTGACTGATTTTACTAGAATGTTCCTTTACCAAACTCATAATTTGATTGATTGAAGCTAACTGATTCCTTAGTTCTGACATAATCAATCCATTTTCATGAGTCAAAAACTCAATTTTCTTATTTTGATTACTAATCTTAAGACGATTGGAAATTCTTAAGCCTAAACTTGCAATAGAACCAAAGATGTTTAGTGCAGCAAAAATAAACGGGTTACGTTTCTCAAGATTATTGTGTCCTACTGTCCACATCAAAAGGTCACGAACCAAAGATTCTGCCTCGTAAGTCTTATTTGCAAGTCGTCGGATAGCATCTCTGCAACTTTTAGTGTCGATGCAAGCGAACTCTCTGTATTAAAAGGAAAGTGTCTTCTATGAATTTCATTTAATGAAACAGCAAACCTTGAAATGGCGCTCTTTAAGCTAGTAACGTCATTCTCTGGGAGAAAAATTGCTTGCATACGTACTTCAACAACTATGCTACTTGATGTAATAAAAACGTCTTCTTGTCTTTCTACTATAGTGCCATATTTAACCCTGGATAGGTACGATGGGTCGTTTGCGACCCCGAGCGTAAAAAAAAAACAGGTTTTTCTCACGTGACTCACCCCCATGACTGAATTTGTGGGTGATCGACCTGCAGGAGGTGTCTCCCCTACACGCTCTAGTAGTGTCCAGATGTGCATTGCTGTAGCTGTACTCCTTCCCCGATTTCTGAGACGCGTCGGGGTCGAGCGCGACCGAGTTTACCCTTCTAAGGTAGTTTGCATAATTATCAAAGTTATTACGTATTATGAAATTGTCGTAGAATGGTGCAACTTGTATAGGTTATCAGTTGTGGAAAGTCTTGGTAGATTGTTTGGCTACCATGTCCATGATTTTTTTTTTAGTTAAAATGTCGTTCATCACCACGAGGACCATTTTACCGCGAGTGCCCCTTTTTCATTTTTTTTCATTTTTTTGCCAAGTCATTTTTCCGTAAGATATTGCCAAATAGGGTCGTAAAACTTTTGCTTGTTTAGTGTTGGAAAGTGTGTCTAGATGATCTGGCTACCCATGCATGACTTTGTTTTTGTCAGATACGACGTAGTTATTGGTATATTGGGTATTTAACTGCGGTTACCAATTTCTGTTTTTTTCAATATTTGTAAAAATTACTACGTAGTAAGGAATTGCCGTATATTATTCATTTTTTTTTCATGTTTATGTGTTAGAAAGTGTGCCTTGATGGTTGGGCTAACACGTGCATGTCTTTTTTTTTTATCTGAGATGCCGTATATTAGAATGTCGGGCATTTTACCGCGAGTGTCCCTTTTTCATTTTTTTTCATTTTTTGCCAAGTCATTTTTCCGTAAGATATTGCGAAATAGTGTCGTAAAACTTTTGCTTTTTTAGTGTTGGAAAGTGTGTCTAGATGATCTGGCTACCCATGCGTGATTTTGTTTTTGTCAGATACGACGTAGTTATTGGTATATTGGGTATTTAACTGCGGTTGCCAATTTCTGTTTTTTTCAATATTTGTAAAAATTTACTACGTAGTAAGGAATTGCCGTATATTATTGATTTCTTTTTCATGTTTATGTGTTAGAAAGTGTGCCTTGATGGTTGGGCTAACACGTGCATGTCTTTTTTTTTTATCTGAGATGCCGTATATTAGAATGTTGGGCATTTTTCCGCGAGTGCCCCTTTTTATTTGTTTTGCATTTTTTTGCTTAGTCATGTTACCGTAAGGAATTGGCAAGTAGTGTCACAAAACTTATATTTTTATAGTGTTGGAAAGTGTTTCTAGATGATCTGGCTACCCATGCCTATTTTTTTTTTAGCCAGATATGGCGTATATATAAGTATGTGTTCGATTTTCCTGTGATTGCCATTTTTTCGTTTTTTCCCATTTCTTTCAAAATTACTACGTACTAAGGAACTATCACAGAGTAATATTTCATTTATATGTTTATTTGTCGGAAAATGTGCCTTGATGGTTTGCCTAGCACGTGGCTGAAATTTTTTTTTTCTGAAATGCCGTATATTAGAATGGCCATTTTTCCACGAGTGCCCCTTTTTATTTGTTTTGCATTTTTTTGCTTAGTCATGTTACCGTAAGGAATTGGCAAGTAGTGTCGCAAAACTTATAATTTTATAGTGTTGGAAAGTGTTTCTAGATGATCTGGCTACCCATGCCAATTTTTTTTTCAGCCAGATATGGCGTATATATAAGTATGTGTTCGATTTTCCTGTGATTGCCATTTTTTTGTTTTTTCCCATTTCTTTCAAAATTACTACATACTAAGGAACTATCACAGAGTAATATTTCATTTATATGTTTATTTGTCGGAAAATTTGCCTTGATGATTTGCCTAGCACGTGGCTGAAATTTTTTTTTTCTGAAATGCCGTATATTAGAATGGACATTTTTCCACGAGTGCCCCTTTTTATTTGTTTTGCATTTTTTTGCTTAGTCATGTTACCGTAAGGAATTGGCAAGTAGTGTCGCAAAACTTATAATTTTATAGTGTTGGAAAGTGTTTCTAGATGATCTGGCTACCCATGCCTATCTTCTTTTTTTAGCCAGATATGGCGTATATATAGGTATGTGTTCGATTTTCCTGTGATTGCCATTTTTTCGTTTTTTCCCATTTCTTTCAAAATTACTACGTACTAAGGAACTATCACAGAGTAATTATTCATTTAGATGTTTATTTGTCGGAAAATGTGCCTTGATGGTTTGCCTAGCACGTGGCTTAATTTTTTTTTCTGAAATGCCGTATATTAGAATGTTAGCCATTTTTCCGCGAGTGCCCCTTTTTATTTGTTTTGCATTTTTTTGCTTAGTCATGTTACCGTAAGGAATTGGCAAGTAGTGTCGCAAAACTTATATTTTTATAGTGTTGGAAAGTGTTTCTAGATGATCTGGCTACCCATGCCTATCTTTTTTTTAGCCAGATATGGCGTATATATAGGTATGTGTTCGATTTTCCGGTGATTGCCATTTTTTCGTTTTTTCCCAATTCTTTCAAAATTACTACGTACTAAGGAACTATCACAGAGTAATGATTCCTCTAGATGTTTATTTGTCGGAAAATTTTGTTTACTTTTTTTTTGATTGAATATCATCAAATTTTTTTAGCTAAAATATTATATTGTTTTACATTTTTTTTTTTCGATTTTATTTCCCTTCAAAAAAATTTTTTTGGGTCAGAATTTTAATTTTATAGTCGTAAAATAATCGACAATTATCCAGCAACCCACCATACAATTTTTATGCATATCCAATAATAATTAGATTAGTAAATAACACCTTGAAATTGACATACCCTTCCTACATTTCAAGTGGCAGATTAGGGAGTCTGAGTCAGTGTGGTTGGCGGCCATTTTGTGGA
Organism: Palaemon carinicauda; assembly: GCF_036898095.1. Classification (NCBI taxonomy): domain Eukaryota; kingdom Metazoa; phylum Arthropoda; class Malacostraca; order Decapoda; family Palaemonidae; genus Palaemon; species Palaemon carinicauda. Next base: position 36,037,266 of record NC_090736.1, read on the forward strand.
CATATCCGAAGCGTAAGCTGCCCTATCTATATATATTCTTGTTCCCTATAGAATTTGTGATATTTTGGTATATTTTTACCTGCATAAATATCATATTATATATTAAATATATGTATTTTTTTACGAAATTTCTAAATACTCAATAAATTACCTTTAGATATGGCCCCTGATATAAATGTAATTTACAAAATAATGAAGATTTTTTTACATATTTCTATTTTAGGATAACATATGTTTATTCCCTAAAAAAATTAGCCACTTCCTATTTCATTTGGGTACCCCAAAAAATTCATGAAATTTGGACAAATTGTTTTGGCCAAAAAAAGTTACCCTTTTTTTCTCATTTCAGATCTTCACCTCCATGGGTCTGACTTCATCCAAAATACATCAAGATGTGTCCTAAACATTCAAGAATCAATTCCTAAAAGGATTTGTGTATATATGTATAAACTTTTTTTTTATGAATTTTTATGTCAGGTCTTTTTTTTCTACTTAATTTTTTAAAATATTTATAATAAATAGTTTTTCTGCAGATGAGTAGTATTTATCTTTACAGTTGTTTTAAGCATTCATTGAAGTTTTTTTTGGCAAAAGAAAAAAGGAGGTTACTGCAAAAACTGATTTTTCAAGAATTTTTTTTGGCGTCGGGGTCGTTCGCGTCCGAGTATACCCTTAAAGGGGTGTCCGAGGAGCGTACCTATCCAGGGTTAAAATCTATACTTTTAGTTTTAGAGCTCATCCCACACGAGAAAAATGTCTGAGCGAACAATATCACTCCTAACAATAAAATCTTCATCTTGGAAACCTGTAATGAGAAAAATATATGTAATTACTCCTGTATTAAGAAGAAAAACTTTTAACATGTAATGTTCACAAAAATAAAAAAAAATAAAAATCTTTCCCTCACTTCTTTCCCTCTTATTTTAATTTCTAATGTGAGCCAATGGTACGATTCTCTCATCAGTGGGTTGGGATACGTTTTGAAATCTAAACCTATTGCCCATTAATGTTTCCAAAATGTTGAATGGGCCTTCAAACTTAGGTGTTAGTTTATAATTGAGTCCTTTACGTACATTTACCTGTATGTATACATTATCAAACACGGTATATGTTTTAGTTGGCTTCGCTATTTTATCATGATTCCTTTTCATTATGATTTGTGATTCTTCTAAGTTCTTTCGAAGGATATGAAAACGACTTTTGCTTGCATTTATACATTCTTTTAAAGGATTTAATAGATTAGTTGTAGGCGTTAATACATGGAAAGGCGTTCTAACTGGGGTACCATACAATGCCTCGTGCGGTGACATTTTAATTGATATATGATATGAATGATTCAGAGTACTCTTAATATATTTAAAACCTTCCTATTCGTTCTTTCCACTAGCCCATTCGACTCTGGGTGATATATCATGGTATTTATTTTCTTTATGCTAAGGAATTCACGAAATGAGGTAAGAAAGTGATTATTAAATTCTCCACCCGAGTCTGAGATTATCATGTGTGGAATTCCATGTTTACAAATGTAACACTCGTAAAACTTCCTAGCGCATTTGATCGCAGTTTTAGTTTTAAGCGCTATTAGTTCTGTATATCGAGTTAAAGCATCTACAATTACTAAGAGGTGATTATTTCCCCTGTCTGACTCGTAAAATCCTGTTAATAAATCTAAATGTATCCTTTCAAAGGGTTGATTGGGCACGGGATAAGCCCCTAGGCTGACAGGTGTTTTCGTATGCCCTTTGTTTTCCTGACATGTGCAACAATTAGCTATGTGTTTTTTTATATCTGTAAGCATCGTATGCCAATAAAACAATGATTTGGCTTTTTGTGACATTAATGAGAACCCCGGGTGTCCATGCAATGGATTTAGGAGAGTGGAAATAAGTGAGATTGGTACCACTACCTAGTCGTTAGTTACATGTGGTGTATTGCGGGTTTTCCTTGTCACGGTTCTACACAGAATATTGTCTCTGATTATATAATTCTGCTGCTTATACTTTATATATTCCTTTTCCTTATGATTGCCTTTCAAAGCATTTATAATTTTTTCTAATTTCTGATCTTTTCTTTGCTCAGTCTGTAATAATTCAACACTCCAGCCCAGATCTTCTTTTTTAGATATCGTTTTAACAATAGGCATGGATGTTGATATATATATTAATTCAGCTAAAGGCTCCGTACAATATAACACGGGGTTGCGTGATAATGAATCAGCAATGATATTTGCTTTCCCTGGTAAATACCCGATTCTCGCGCCAAAGTCTTGAATGATCAAATGCCACCGAGTTCCTTTGGGGCTGTGGCTGAAGCCTTTAAAGAAGTCGGTTAGTGGTTTATGATCAGTGAGAACCTTAACGGGATAACCGTATATTATGAACTTAAAATGCACTAGTGAATTAACAATACCTAGCCCTTCCTTGTCTATTACTGCATACTTACTTTCGGAAGTTGTCAGTTTTCGAGAATAAAAAGCTATCGGGAAAAATTGTTTTTCATATTGCTGAAGCAATAACCTACCTACTCCTAAGTCTGAGGCGTCTGTTGCAATGAATAATTCCTTACCAAAGTCAGGAAATTTTAAGATAGGAGAACTACACAGTTCATCTTTCAAGGTATTAAACGCCTGTTGATGCTGCTCAGACCATATGAAATCTACGCCCTTCTTCGTAAGATTAGTTAAGGGAGCGGCTATTATTGAATAACTGCATATAAAACGCCTGTAATATCCACCACAACCCAGAAATTGCTGTATTCCCTTGACATTAGTAGGTATCGGGAAGTTACGGAGAGCCAACACCTTATCATGGACTACTTTAAGACCTTGGCTTGACACCGTAAAACCCAGATAGACTAATTCTGTTTTGAAAAATGCACACTTACTAATATTTACCCTTAAGTCATGTTGTCTTAGTCTCTGTACAGTAGTACTAGTTCTAATTTACGTAAATGTTCTTCTAAGGTGTTGGAAAAGATTACAAGGTCGTCCATATAGGCATGCAATATATCCCCTAGCAAGTCTCCAAACACAAAGTTAATCATTCTTGTAAATGTTATGGGAGCACAACGTAAACCAAAAGGCATCCGTAAAAATTCATAATGTCCCCTGGCTGTGCTGAAGGCTGTGTATGTGTTATGTTAAAGTAGGTTATTTAATTGTTTATAAATAAATTCGGTCTTCGGCAGGAGTAAAAGTTAACTGCCCTTTTCATAAGAGTTTGGTGATAACCTTCGCTCCTCCTCCGTCGTTAATTAGTGAATTGCCATTAACTCTTGTTTATTTTTCTTTCCGAGTGTTTGGTGTCTAGTGAGAGCCGTGGACGAGACTACTGCTGCCTGGAGTGTTCAGTTCGGACCGTGCATTGATCCCAGACGTATATCCTAATTCAGCAGCCATTGGTAGACGCCTCTTTTATTCCCTCATAAGGAATTGTGCCTTTGGAGGATTATTTCGCTGGTGTCTTTGAGCCACCCGCGGTAAATTGTACACTTCTTTGGATCACGGACTACGTATGCAGGGGTTTTGTCACCTGCGATAGCCACCTCGCTTGTTACGTCCTGCAAGTGTATGTGTCACTTGCGACCTTCGCTTGGCGTTATTTTCCCCGCCTGAGGATTCTGCGGGAAGGCTGTGCCGTCGTTCCGTCCCGGCACTGTAGGAGGTACTATTGCCGTGATCCAAGAGCGTCATCACATCTGTTACGCTGCTCGTCTGTGGACCAAGGGTCCGTGAGGAGGAAAGTAGGGAGTCATTACCCAGGTAAAGTTACGATCTTTTTATTATCGTTACGGATATTCCCAGCCCGTTTTCCTGGTGTTAATGATACTCCCTCTGATGCTGATGAACGTTCGTCCCCTATCTGTCATCTAATCCATGTATGGTTAAGTACCGTTGAATTAATTCACGGATAGTTAATACAGTGTTACGATATATACAGGTATCCATAAATTATGTCCCCAAGCTTAATTCTTTTATGTGAATATTTTCAAATATTTATGTATTGAGTTTAATGTGGTATGTGTATATGTTTGCTTTCTCGTTAAGTTTTATTATTTGGAATTTGGTTTAGCCTTTAATGTTCGTGTGTAGGTATGTAATTTTAAGGTTTTCTGCCTTTTCATTTCTCCTGTCTTCCTTATTCCTGTCTGTTTAGAAATAGGGTAGTGGTTTGTTAATATTTGTGGGCCCGGCTTAATATATGAGCCATACTTTTGATCTGTTTAATTTTTCTATGTTAGGGTTAAGATTATTAGATATAGGTCAACCTTGTGCATTTAGAGGACTCTGTATATTAGTCCTCCAAGACACTTTTGTTTACTCATTGTTGTTTGTCTTAGGAGCTTTTTGTTACTCCTGGTGCAAGGTTGAATTTATTTAAGGGTATTGTAATAAATATTGTTAGATTTTTCCAGAGTTTTTGTTCTGTCTTCCCTCAGTTCACCGTGTTACATAAATAATGTACTGCCTACGATTCCTTTAAAAGATTAAAGTTTAAAGAACCAGAACTACGGCCTACACAGGTCGTAACAGTATGGGATACTATTTTCTTCTAATGATATCTGGTGAAAGCCTTTAAGTAAGTCCAAACTGGTAAAATATTTATTCTGACCTAACAAAGATAAAATATCGTCAGTACATGGCACTGGGAATCGATCAGGGATCGTCTCCTCATTCAGGCGACGGTGTGGCGGGATGTTGCACAAACAACCCCCACAACCTTGAATCACACTAAACAGACAATTGTCTCCTCAACACAAACTTTCCCCTTACGTTATCTAAAACCAGACTCTTAGACAAAAGGACGAAATAAACAAAAACATACCCTTAAAACTATATTTCCTAATACCACAATAATTAACATGGAACCATTCACAATCAAAATAATAATCACACTTGCAACTAATCATAAACTTCACACTAAATATATAATAATCACCATTCAAATAATCAACAAAACCCCTAACAAAACTTAAATCAACCGCACACCAACACCCAAATAAATATCTGTGTTCATATATATTTTATAGACACCAACACTGTCTATACACACAAGCCAACTGTCTTTTATGGCACAACACCACTATATGAAACCCGAAGACTGTTTTAAATTTCCATAACGGCCTTAACTCCTCGGGGTCATGGGTGTCATCGTCGTCAATATCATCATCTTCATCCGAAATCTTAATTGTAATAAACAGGCCAGGTCGTCAACAGTTGATCAATCAAATGAGCAGTCCAAACAAAATCGTAATACAGGCCAAGTCATCAACAATACATCCACTTTCTGAAAAACTTGGGTCTCTCCAAAGGAGGAATCACGGCTCAGAAAATCAATAATCACTTCCTCGCTGGTAAAGAAAAATAATAAATCCAGCGTTCACACAACTGACTCAGGACGCAGTCAATCAAAAAAAGCATTCGCTCCGAAACATTCACCACTGCCGTAACCTAGCTAAAAACATAAACAAACAACCTCAAATATACCGACAGTCTTTCCCACTACAAACAATCATTCGCTAACTACCACTTGCTCATCGGCGCGCACCGCAGACACACAAACACAAACACACAAACACACACTCTCGTGCGATTTAGCAAAACTAAAGCAAATGAAATTCTCTCTCTCTCTCTCTCTCTCTCTCTCTCTCTCTCTCTCTCTCTCTCTCTCTCTCTCTCTGGATTTGCCAACAGAGAAAAAAAAATAAAACAAAAATTAATCCTCCACATTCCTCCCCCCTTACTTTGCCAAATCCTTCTCACACAACACTTACATTATTTTTTTCATAACCCAGTCGCAGTCGGGAACCACTTAAGAAAACCTCTACTCTACTCTGAGTAACTGGGCCCCCATATACTCTCTCATTCACTTCTTCCTTATCACAATCATTCGCTACATTAACACTATTCCTATCTAAATCCCTATCATCTAATATATCATGTACAATCATATCTACCTCGTTCTCATCTGGCCCTATAATTACACTCATTTCTGTAAACAGTTCATCCATTTCATCAAAAACATTCTCAACTTTAGTAAAAGATTCATTCATACTACTAATCATTCTCCTATCTCTCACTCTCGCATTCGTCATCCTTTCTTTTACATCACCTAAGGAAAAGCCACACACACTATAGGTATCATTCATACTCAGCCATGATTCATCTGTATTAACACATTTATCTTCCATACACACTTGCACATTTACACCCTTGTCATACTTATTCGTATTCTTACCTATTCCTATAAATTTCCCTTGCACTTTCTCCTCACTTAAAACTTTCAAACGCCTCTTTTTCCTATATTCAACTAACACTAATTGTTTATTTTCCAGCCCCAATTTCTCATGCATACTAGATTCATACTTGCTCATTTCCAACCAATTACTCATCCCATTCTCACAAACATTAATCCTATTCCTTCCACACACACAGGAGGACTCACCCAGCTGAACCCTCTTACACTCTAGTTTCCCGAACATCCTGGCTGATTTACTCCCTTCTTCCTACATACCCTAGCTACATGCCCATCTACACCACATGCAGTACACTTACCCCGCGGCTCCTTGCACATTCTAGCATAATGACCATCCTTACCACAATTACCACAAATTACATTCATATGATTACTACGACATCCACTCGCTATATGCCCAGTCATACCACACCGATAACATTTTACCCCTTTCTCTTTCTTGCACTCGCTAATTCTATGCCCTACCTCACCACATCCAAAACAAGCACCTAGAGCCCATCTACATTCATTCTTCTTATGACCTACTTTCCCACACCTATAACACTTTTCATCACGGACACGGCTATCTGACATACCTCGATGTGCACTCACACTCCTATCCCTATTGCGCCAATTACCCTGCCTAAATCCTTCATTTGTCCTTACAGGTATTCCCACATCACTCGCCCTAACACTCCTATCTACTACATAATCAGCTACCCTCATTGGTCCTCTCAAAATTGCATCCTTAAAACTACCAAATTCTATTATACTTTCTTCCATTCCAGTTCTTACACTCACAGATTTACTTTCTTTCATGCACCTATCTAACTCATAATCCTCAACTATCTCTAGTATATCATCCCATGTCAATCTCTCTTGCGTCCACCTCATTTTCTCTTTGCGTTTCAAATTAATAAATTCACACACATTCTCAGGTACTGTTGCCAAAAACTTCCTCATTAACTCCTTATTCTCATTTATGCCTTCATCCCCATACTTTATCCTAGCTAACGTTTCCAACCTACATACGTACATTGATATAGCTTCTCCTGCATTCATCCTTGCCTCATCAAAATCATTCTTACGCTTATACCTAACACTCCCTTTCATACGTTTTACCTGCTCAATTATTCTCTTTTTCACACTTTCATAATCAACGTCCCCTACACTCATTATCACTCCATACATCGTCAACAAATATCCAGTCAAATATTCTCCTAACTCCCTAGCCCAAACTCTCTCACTATCACCATACTTATCGTGACAATACCTCTCATACTCCTTGAAAAAATCATATACATCCCTACTGCTATGCTCATTGAACCTTTCACACCGAGGTACCTCTCTCATAAACACAGTCTTACACACATCACGTTCATTCTCACTGCTATCATCACTGCCTACTCCCTTGTTACCTTCTTCCTCATTTGAATATAATGAATCCACTTCCACACTTAAATTCCTATCCTTAGCCATTCCCTTCTTACCCCTTTTCTTACTTACCACTTTCACCCATTCACGATCATCCTTGCTATCATCCTGACACTTTTTCTTCTCTTTCTTTACATCACTTTTACCTTTCTTATTCTTCCTATTACATTTTTGTTCATCCTTAATATTCCTAATTCCCTTATCTTCAATATCACTATCACTATTACTATTACTATCACTATCACTTCCTTTCTCATTATCACTAACCTTAGCCTTCTCATCCACTATCAACCCATTACACGAAGCTGAGGACACTCCTCCGACTGCACCTTCACCCATTAAAGTTTTCATCATCCCCATGACTTGCCCCATCATAGCTTCCAATCGTTTCTCCGTTCGTTCCTCATTCTCTTTCATCCTCATCTCAACACATTCTTCCACTCTCTCTACAGTTCCCTTTAACTCCCTAAGCTCCTTCTGCATCGCCTCATTCTCCCAGTGCAACCTCTCATTCTCTACAAGCAACCTCTCCTCACGCTCCTTACTCAGCCGCAATTCCTCCTTCAAAACCCTCAACTGCTCCTCCATTTTTCATCAACCCTATATCTAATATCTTATCCTATCAGTCCTTCGTCTAAGAGTCCAGCTTCAATCCCACCTCGGCTGTCCCTGTTCGGGCGCCAAAATAATGTGGCGGGATGTTGCACAAACAACCCCCACACCCTTGAATCACACTAAACAGACAATTGTCTCCTCAACACAAACTTTCCCCTTACGTTATCTAAAACCAGACTCTTAAACAAAAGGACGAAATAAACAAAAACACCCTTAAAACTATATTTCCTAATACCACAATACTTAACATGGAACCATTCGCAATCAAAATAATAATCACACTTACAACTAATCATAAACTTCACACTAAATATATAATAACCACCATTCAAATAATCAACAAAACCCCTAACAAAACTTAAATCAACCGGACACCAACACCCAAATAAATATCTGTGTTCATATATATTTTATAGACACCAACACTGTTTATACACAAAAGCCAACTGTCTTTTATGGCACAACACCACTATATGAAACCCGAAGACTGTTTTAAATTTCCATAACGGCCTTAACTCCTCGGGGTCATGGGTGTCATCGTCGTCGATATCATCATCATCATCCGAAATCTTAATTATAATAAACAGGCCAGGTCGTCAACAGTTGATCAATCAAATGAGCAGTCCAAACAAAATCGTAATACAGGCCAAGTCATCAACAATACATCCACTTTCTGAAAAACTTGGGTCTCTCCAAAGGAGGAATCACGGCTCAGAAAATCAATAATCCCTTCCTCGCTGGTAAAGAAAAATAATAAATCCAGCGTTCACACAACTGACTCAGGACGCAGTCAATCAAAAAAAGCATTTGCTCCGAAACATTCACCACTGTCGTAACCTAGCTAAAAACATAAACAAACAACCTCAAATATACCGACAGTCTTTCCTACTACAAACAATCATTCGCTAACTACCACTTGCTCTTCGGCGCGCACCGCGGACACACAAACATAAAACACACAAACACACACTTTCGCGCGATTTAGCAAAGCTAAAGCAAATAAAATCTCTCTCTCTCTCTCTCTCTCTCTCTCTCTCTCTCTCTCTCTCTCTCTCTCTCTCTCTCTGGATTTGGCAACAGAAAACAAAAAAATTAAACAAAAATAAA
>NC_090736.1:36056654-36069154 GCF_036898095.1 Palaemon carinicauda
CCTCTGCCCTCCCGTTGGATTGGGGGTAATGGGCTGAGGATATTCTCATCCTAACCCCCCATTTCTGTAAGAAGCTAGCCATCTCAGTGCTTACCAAATTGGTGCCACCATCGAGGGAGATTTCTTCCGGGGCGCCCCACTGCATGAAGTATCGTCGGAAGAGGGGAAGCAACTTAGCAGAAGTGGCACCATTTGGAAAGAAGGCAATTTCCAGCCAACCAGTAAGCCTATCTGCATATACCAGATATTGTTTTCCACACATTTGAAACATATCCGTGACCGTTTGTTGAAAAGGATATTCAGGGGGTGGGGGAGGCAATAACGGTTCCCCTTGTTGGGACGGAGCGATGACATCACATGTTCCGCACTGCATCCTCTTGAGTTTCAGTTGACCCTCCATCCCAGGCCAATACACAGCCTGTCGTGCCCTACGAATCATTGAATCAGAACTTTGGTGCCCTGAGTGTAGGTTAGAGACAACTTGGTCTCGTAGTGACACAGGTATTGCCAGACGTATGTGCCCTTCATCGTATGAATACACAACCATTTCGTCCACGATGCCAAGTCGATCCCGTACATCAAAATAAGGCTTTATGCTGGAGTCGACTAGATTTCTCAATACCGGGCAAGAACCTGCGGCTACCATACTCTTTAGCAGCTGATATTCCTAATCGCTTTCAGCAGCCCTTTTAACAGAATTCCAGTCGAGGGTTATGACATCATCACTCAGCGACGTCATCAGTGCTGCAACGCATGAACTCTCAACTTCCTCCCCCATCTCACGGTCACTCGCATTTATTGGGCTTCTTATTACTTGATATCTCGAAAGAGTATCGGCTGCTGAGTTTTTCTTCCCAGGGATGTATTTTACTGTGAAACTGTATTGTAATGTTTTTCCATTTAATCGAAGCAAACAAGGTTTTGCAATGTCTTTCAATTCTCTGTCCCCAAACACTTTGACTAGCGGACGGTGGTCAGTAACAAGGATAATATTGGGACACCCCAGTAAGAATAATCTAGCTTTCTTAAAGCACCATACCACGGCGGAAGCCTCTCCTTCAACGACTGCACAATTAACTTCTGCTGAGGTTAAATGTCTGCTTCCACAGAGGGCAAGCTTCCACCCCCCTTTGCAACAAAATGGGACTTTATCCTCTTTGCAACTGCAATGTTGTTGTAACACCAGAAATCCCATGCCATCACGCGACCAGTCAGTGATTACTGCAGTTCGCCTGGATTTATCATAGTAGGCCAATCCATCCCCCATCAGATTGCATAAAATTTCTTTAGTCTTTTCGAACGCATCCTGTAACATTTCATCCCAGTATACCTTTCGACTAGTAGACTTTTTTAGGAGGTCTCGAAAGGGTTCCATTAGTTGAGAGGTAGCAACAAATGGGGCCAATTGGTTTACGAGGCCAAACCAAGATCTTATGTCAGTAATGGTTGGTTGATTTGGCATTGGGAAGTTCTTGATTGCAGACAACTTTTCCTCACCTGGCTTGAAATTGTCCCAACCTAATTCATAGCCCAAAAAGTCTACCTCGTGTTGGCAAAATTGAAATTTTTCAAGATTGAGGGTAACTCCGTTCTCTTCACATACTTGTAAAAAACTTATTGTATGATAGAACGCTCCTTCCACAGTATCATCATAAAGGAGAACATCATCGACAAATTTAGATTTTCTCTGAATGTCCACTATTACATCATCAAAGCGCTTTGAGTATGCATCCGAGGCAGAGACATGTCCCATTGGGGTTCTAAAATACTGGTACCTACCCCATGGGGATATGAAGGTAGTCAGGTGCCGACTTTCTTCATCTAATTCCACTTAGTGGAAACCAGAATAGGCATCTATTACAGTTTTGTATGAACGTACAGGTACCCCGGATGCCATGTCGAACGGGGCAAAAGTGTGATGAGTTTCTCTTTTGCAAAATTTGTTTAGCCTTTGGTAATCCACTGTTCTTCTTGGGTTTCCATTCCTTTTAGCCACTACCACCATTCGCGCACACCAATCGGTTGCAGTTCCTGTAGGAACGGGGCGGATTATTCCCAGTTTTACATCGTCGTCCAGCTGTTTTTTTACCTCTTACTCCCAATGTTTGGGAATTGGAATTGGCGTATGGCATGCGTATGGGACTGCATCAGGGAGAAGGTGGATATGGTGTGGCTTTCCCTTCATTACCGGTAAAGGATTCCGTTTAGTATTGAATACCGTACCAGAGAAACGCTCCAAAATCCACCTTTTGAGCTTAAGTACGTTGGCCTCCTGAGAGGAGAACGGCAACTCTATGACGTCATGGTTGTTGCTCACATCACTGGGGACGTCATTGGCATCCACACTATTGGGCCGTTCCCTACCAATATTATTTACTGATATCCCGTCTACCTTAACATGATGGGGAAAGTTTGCATCCACTAATCCTAAAGACTTACATACATCTATAGATAGGTATAGCCTAGAGACACCGCACACTACTAACACCTCTATATTTAGAGCAATATTTCTACATAATGTTATTGTACAACGCACACTACCCAGTACTCTCATGGGTTCTTCGGCTGCATGATTGACCCTGGCGTTCGAACGATGCAACTGTTTCACGTTCAGTCCTAATTGATGCAAAACCTTTTCCCCCATAATACAAACTTCAGCCCCAGTATCGGCAATGGCATCAATAAATGCCTCATACATTGGTACATCACGTCTCATTTTATGTTCAATTTTTACGCGTACATACGGTAGTTTTCCCGACAATGCTGTCACCTGCTGGACCCCACAATGTTGCACTAATGTGCATGCCGTCACTGACATAGTGTCGTCATCATAGTCGACTTCAATGCCTGCTGCCTTGTTATTCACACGTTTTTTTCTGCAATATCTAGCTAAATGACCCTTGACACCACAGTTTTGGCAACACACTTCATTTGCATAGCAGCTAGATTTATTTTTCTCATGAATGCGCCCACAATTATCACATCTCTTACTTGACATGAGCAGCTTACTATCCTTCGGTCGACGAAAGTTCGATTTTACTGCCGCAACATCACTATGTTCTGTTTCATTACTATTATAGGGCAGCAATTCCTTCCCCATCTTGGCGGTAATGAGTTTCTGGTTAAATTTGTTCGCCCCACTGTCCCTTTCAGCTGCCTCATATATTTCACACTTCTGTAGAATTTTGGCGACACTTATATTTCTCGTAGTCCTGGAGTATTTCTTGTTTCAGTCCACAGTTATTTAAACCCCTGGCTAACCTGTGAGTCAGCATATAGTAACTCATGTCATTTTGGCACTGAGGGCAGCGGAAAGCACAATCTAAAGCCAATTCCTGACACCCATGTACATATGTCTTCGCGGGTTCCATAGGCCCTTGCTGTGCACTAAACAATTTATCCCACAGAATTGCACGATTTACAGACTTTTGAGTCACTTCTTGGACGGCATCCAATGCCTGATGTAAAGAAAGGGCTTTCCATTCATCGGCCGTATAACAGGCGTCCAATGCCCTTTGCAACTGATCATCGTAGTTCAAACGAATGCTCAGCACAGCATCTTCAGTTGCAACCCTGGCAATTTGGAACCAATCTGTCATTGACCTACGCCACTTCCTAAATGCTCCTTGTGACATTTCGTACGAACATAATTGCCCTCATACCTGAGGGGGCACCACTGCTCTGTCGCTGCTGCAAGGAAAAGTTTGCCATTGCATTCCGAAGGTCCTCATTCCCACCATTGATGCGGCCATGTGCAGCCCGTCGAAGGGTCCCTCTTCTTGGTGTTGTTGAGTATCTTGCACCCGACATCTTGAAGGCTTCACTGCAATCCTACTCACTGCGCCATGTATGCAGGTTGGGTATACTCAAACACGAGCAATGTGCAATAGTTATGTATTCACAATTCAATACATGGTGAGCAGCAATGCAATAACAATGTTGAGGCCACGCTTGCTCCAGCGAGACTGCCCCAGATTCAATATCTCCCACCTTTAATAGATTATGGCGGGAATACAAATAACTTTCAAAATGCATTATATGGAAACATCCTACAGATGGATTGTCGTTATTGTTGGCCGAAGTTTGATCGTAAATTTTATGGATGATTTATTTTGAAACAACCTGTTAAAGGGAACATTCAACCTTACTCTGGATATTTCTTCTGGTCCTAATCCTATCAAAGTGATGTATGCTTCGTGTACATCATATCGGTATCAAATAATGAACAATAATTGATAGTCGCAATAATGACATGTGCAGCTTATCATTGGGACATTATGAACTTAGAAACTACAAGAACAACTGTTAATTTATGATTGACCCTGAATCATTTCAGTGATGATTTTTTTCATACTTAAGATAAAGCTTAATTTGCATCGAGATGAATTTCTATCGAAATCAGTATATATTTTCTGTTCAAAGACATTATCTTGTTGCCTTTTAATATTTCTAAGTTGTTTTGAATGAATAGTTAGAAAATACAATGGATTCATATCCAAGTTCCCTGATGTTTTGATTTTTTCTCCTTTCCAGTACCACAGTTTTCCCTAAACTAAAGGGTCGGTTGCCTTGGTGTGTCTTCTTCAACCATTTCTATCAACAACCTTTTCTCCAGTTAATCTTTCCTCACCAAATCTTCCTCCATTTTATCGTGGCATCTAGCACTTCACCTATCTATTTAACTTCTAATTCCCAACAGTCTTAAATGACATTTTTCTTTACATTACTCTTCGCAATTAATCCTACCTATTTAATTTCAAATTATTCATTTGATGTTATCCCTAAACTGGCAAAAACCTAATTTGGAATTATTAAATGAAATCCAAATTTTACCCTTAGTTCGCTTTTTCTCTTTCTATATTTATATACTCACGTTTGTGAAATCTCCTCATAACATTTAAACAAATCTAACCCCATCTTCAGACACATCTCAAAGAAAGAAGATTATTTTTCTTAATTTTTTTGTTCTTTGATGAAAAACCTACCAATGATGAAAAGATCAATGGTTTTAACATGGGATGCTGAGATAATTTCTCAAAGACAAGAATAATAGATAAGCATTGTTTACCAAGAATACAAAATCTCCCCTATATAAAAAAGAAGCATGTGTGGTTATATATATATATATATATATATATATATATATATATATATATATATATATATATATATATATATATATATATATATCTTCCAGTCACACTAAGCGGCATACTCAAATTTATAACTACTCGGTATCTCCCCGTCCATCGAGTAGGGAGTAGAGGAAGTATCCCTACCCGGGTGAGAGAGGAAACCAAAATCTCTCACAAATTGCCAAAACTGTAGTTTTGTAGTTAGATAAGGGGGAAGGGTTGAATCTGTATATGTGTATCAAAATATTTCGCCGTCACCATGACGGATATGATACACCATTAAGATAATATCTAATATTCATTTCGTCTTAGTGTCTTGTATTTTGAGTACCTGACATTAGTAGAGGAGACTTTCTATGTAAACAAAAAAAAATAAAAACTTTTGCAACAGAGCGATACTCGAAACTATGTTTTCCTCTCCAGGCAGTAGACGAAAACCCAGAAAAATATAGAGACAGGAGAATGACAAACAGAACAGAGGACTGGTGCAACAATCCAATGCACGGACAATAAATGAGACAGACTAAAGAACTAGCCAGCGATGACACGTGGCAATGGCTAAAGAAGGAAACTGAAGGAATGATAACAGCAGTACAAGATCAAGCTCTAATAACCCGATATGTTCAAAGAACGATAGACGGAAATAACATATCTCCCACATGCAGGAAGTACAACATGAAAAATAAAACCATAAACCACATAGCAAGCGAATGCCTGGCACTTGCACAGAACCAGTACAAAAAGAGGCATGATTCAGTGGCAAAAGCCCTCCACTGGAGCATGTGCAAGAAACATCAGCTACCTTGCAGTGATAAGTGGTAAGAGCACCAACTTGAGGGAGGGATAGAAAACGATCAGGCAAAGATCCTCTGGGACTATGGTATCAAAACAGATAGGGTGGTGTGTGCAAAAAGACCAGGCATAGCAATGATTGAAAAAATCAAGAAGATGGTATAACTCATTGATGTCGCAGTACCATGGGACTACAGAATTGAAGAGAGAGAGAGGGAAAAAAATGGATAAGTATCAAGACCTGAAAATAGAAATAAGAAGGATATGGGATATGCCAGTGGAAATTGTACCCATAATCATAGGAACACTAATCACAAAATACATGAAAAGGAATCTAGAAAAACTAGAGGCTGAAGTAGCCCCAGGACTCAAAAGAGTGGGGTCCTAGGAACGGCGCACATAAAGAGAAAAGTGATGGACTCCTAAGGAGGCAGGATGCAACCCGGAACCCTACACTGTAAATATCACCCAGTCGAAAGACTGAAAAGACAATAATAATAATAATAATAATAATAATAATAATAATAATAATAATAACAATTATTATTATTATTATTATTATTATTATTATTATTATTATTATTATTATTATTATTATTATTATTATTATTATCATTATTATTATTATTATTATTATTATAGTGGGTTTCTTCCTCGTTACTGCTTAATTTCAAGAAATCGTACTGGATATGAGAAAAATCTGATTGAAATCTGCAATTCAAATTTTTTTTATTATCATATTCCTGTTTCAAACGATGATATTATACAAGTCCAAAACTGAATGAGCTTTCAAAACGTCTTGACTTTTTATTTTTTTAATCTACAGGCAGACATACATAATCATTTGCATTATTATTCCGTCGACAAATGAAAAAATAAATAACTACTTTATCTTGACTTGGACTTTAAATAAGCTTTTCTGCTTTGTTTCCAAATTCTTATGTCCTTTAATGGGAAGAAATGCTATAGGTGATCTGCCCTTTTTTGAGCCATTTCCTTAAATCTGCGTATGAGTATATAAGTATTTGGCCGGCATTTATTTCGTCTCTGCCTTATTTTCTGAGTACCTGACAATAGTAGAGGAGATTTTCTAAAAGATAAAACAAAACAAAAATGCAACATAGCGACACCAGATACTATGTTTTCCTCTCGAAGCAGCTACACGAACAACCCCCCCCCCCCCTCTCATTAACCACTATTCCCCCCCCCCCCCCGGCCCCTTCAAGAATGCCCAACAAGACTCATTTAAGAACATAAACTCAAAAATCATTTGTCATCCTTGTACAATGTGGACATTGTTTCCTCTTTTTGTGTTCGGTATTCAGATCGTAGAAAAAACAGTTCTTGCCGGTGCACAGAGACAAGTGTTAATTTGAACGCCTAAAAACAATTGAAGAAGAGAGGACGCACAATTGTTAAGTTTTGTGAGTTTTTCAAATTCAAACGAATTGGAGAATTGTAACTGAAATATTTCTCAGGATACTGATCATTTTCCGGTATTTATTATCATATACAAAAATTGCAACTAACCAGAATTATTTTTTTAAACTGTAAACAAAACAATATCAAAAATAATGAAATATAAATAATAAAAAAACAAATTATATAATATTCTGTTGACGTTTTGAGAATGTCTATGATTTTTTTTTTCAGAAACGTCCATATATAATCAAAATACCTTGTAAGAAATGTGAGATATAATACCATAGATCTCCAAAGAAAATGATGCATAGTCATGTACACTGATGCACAGCTGAACGCGGGAATTTCTGGTACACCTCTGTCTGAAGAAGTGCGCCCAGCAACACCCTCACTGCGAGGCGAGTTCCAGTGTTAAGCCCCGCCCACACCTCTGACATCTCTTCCTACACTATCTGCTTGGTTACTTGTCGCGAACTAAGGGTTTGACAGAGTGCACTTCGGAGCGAAGTTTGCTAGACTCGCCTGTGTCCAGCTGTCACAATAAGTTCTTTTTCATGGTAATGCGAATAATATCAATCATCTTCACGAAAGTGTATTCAAGAACTTTCCATTTATACATTTCATATTTCTTTTCAAGCGAACAAATCCTTAATTTTTCTTTCTTACTGCATATTTCTTCTTCCCTCCCTCAGAAAATTGATAACTTTCTATACATTTCCATATGAATGTTCACTTTACTTGAACATAAATGATAATAATAATAATAATGATAATAATAATAATAATAATAATAATAATAATAATAATAATAATAATAATAATAATAATAATAATAATAATAATAGTGGGTCTCCTCGTTACTGCTTAATTTCAAGAAATCGTATAGGATATGAGACAAATCTAATTCAAATCTTCAATTCAAATTTTTCGATTATCATATTCCTGCTTCAAACGATGATATTATACAAGTCCAGCAATGAATGCATTCTCGAAAAGTCTTGAAAAAGTTTCTTTTCTAATTTAAAGACAGATATACATATTAATTTGCATTAATATTCCGTTGACAAATGAAAAACAAATAACTACTCTATTTTAACTTGGACTTTAATTAAGTGTTTCTACTTTGTTTCCAAATTCTTAAGTCCTTTTGATGGGAAGAAATGCTAAAGGCGATGTGCCACTTTTGAGCCATTTCGTTGCTTATGTAAAATCTCTGTTGGCTGGATTAAGTCGAAATGTGAGTCAAAAGGCAACTTCAAGCAAGGGTCAAAATTGTGGCACTCAGCTGGCTTATACTTTAATCTGCTACCCAATGAGTTACCCATTTAAGAAATGGAGCAGTTACGTAAGCTTATATAAATTCCTTTAAATCTAGTCTTCATGATGAAAGGGGCATAGTAAGAAGGGTAGTAAAATGGTTAACGCCACAAGTTATTTTCATGAGAACATGGTGATTTGTGCAACACATACATACATACACACACACACACATGCATATATATATATATATATATATATATATATATATATATATATATATGTGTGTGTGTGTGTGTGTGTGTGTGTGTATAAGTGTACACGACCCGACAAAAATAACGGCTAAATATTTAGATTGATATGCACAGATGCACGCGCACACATGCACACCTTCTCACCAGGGTATTGCTACTTCTTCTCCCTCCTACCCGAGGGATGGGGAGAGCTGAGCTTGACCGAAAATAGGTATATATATATATATATATATATATATATATATATATATATATATATATATATATATATATATATATATATATATATATATATGTATGTATATACACGTATGTATATATATATATATATATATATATATATATATATATATATATATATATATATATATATATGTATGTATATACACGTATGTATATATATATATATATATATATATATATATATATATATATATATATATATGTATGTATACTTCCACAGATATTTAGAAATTCATGACCTATTGAAACTAATTGGCATAGGCGTAAGTACGAAAAGGACAGCGTCAGCTGCATTAACACAAACCGAAGAAGACAACTCGGAAAAGAACTCGGGGAAAAGTTCAATTCAATTATTTTCTCCTCGAAATTGTGGTTGCAAAGAAATACTTCAATAATTTTGCAGTTAAAACTTTGGCACTAAATCTCCCGGGAGCAAAGCAAGTTCATGGTCTTGTCGGAGGACATCTAAGAAAAACATGCTCTTGACCAAGGAAGTATTCTTCTTGGACACTGGGATCTTTTTTGCTCGTGTCTTGTTAATGCTTTCTTTTATTTACTCACTCTGACTTTACTCGTATCATTTATGAAATACATCTGTCTGAGGCATTGTTATTTTGGCTTTGTGTCTATGACAGTTTATTTCTGATCCCTCACCGTGTTTTATATTATTATTATTATTATTATTATTATTATTATTATTATTATTATTATTATTATTACTTCTAGGCTACACCCTTTGTTGTAAAAGCAGTATGCTTTAAGCCAAAGGGCAAAAACAGGGAGAAATAGCCCAGTGAGGAAAGGAAACACATAAACTACAAGAAACGTTATGAACAAAATAAAATATTTTGAGAAAAGAAACAACATAAAAATAGATTTTTCAAGTATAAACTATAAAAAATAAGATAGATAAGTGTGCCCGAGTCCACCCTCAAGAAAGAGACCTCTATCCCAAGACAATGGAGGACCATGATACAGAGGCTATGGAACTACCCAAGACTAGAGAACAATGGTTTGATTTTGGAGTGTCCCTTTCCTAAAAGAACTGCTTACAATAGCTTAAGAGTCTCTTTTACCCTTACCAAGAGGAAAGAACGCACTAAACAATTATAGTGCATTAGTTAACCTTTCGGGTATAGAAGAATTGTTAGGTAATCTCAGTGTTGTCAGGTGTATGAGGACAAAGGAGAATGTGGAAAGAATAGGCCGGTGTATGTGTAGGCAAAGAAAAAAATAGACGTAACCAAATAGATGGATCCAATGTAGTACTGTCTGACCTATCAAAGGACCCAATAAATCTCTATTAGTTATATACTTTCTTTTAAAATAAAAATCAAGCTAGCTACAGAATATAATATCATGAAGACAGCATTTCAATAGTAAAGTATCTTTGATAATGTACAGTACATATCAAGCAGGCATCCAAACATATTTTTCCAGATCTTGATTTTTTCCAATCTTCCGTATATAATAAAGGGCAAGTGTCCGGATATATATATATATATATATATATATATATATATATATATAAATATATATATATATATATATAATATATATATATATATATATATATATATATATATATATATATATATATATATATATATACAAGGTCACACCAAGCTCTCCCCATCCCTGGGATAGGAGGAGAGGATGTAGTCATACCGTGGTGACCTGTGAGTGCAGGTGTGTGTATGCATATCTGAATATTTTTGACATTCAAAATACTAACAATACTGTTGACCCTAACGATATCTGTTTATTCTGGATTACACTGTACAAGTTTACAGTAACTGTTTCTTCCGTTTTACTGGCAAATTTTGAAATCCTCTCCCTGCTTCTTTTTCCTGAATCCGATAATCTTTCTCTCTTTAAGAGATAGATGAAAAAAAAATCATAAAATAAAGGTCTATATATAATCAGGAGGGAACATCACCTTTTAAAAATATCATAAGTTCGAGATCCGTTAAATGTTTTTTATTTTTTGGAAAAGGGTCATAGATATCACTGAATTCTCGAAATTTAAAGAAAACTGTTTTGTTACCTTGGATTGCCATTGTTGTTTATAAAACCTCAACTATTTCGAATTTCAAAATCAAGTCAAAATTTTATTGCAAAATTTAAAAAAAAAATGAATATTTCTCCAGTGAATTTTTTGAATGCAAGTAGTAAGACTTTTGAACTCCTGGATCCATTCTTGGAATCGAGTCCAAAAGTAATATATAAATATGGGGTTTGATGGCAATTTTTTTTAATTTAGGACTAAAATATCTTATTCATTTGAAAATCAGGTTTAGTAGCAAACAACAAAGCTACGCAACACCTGCCTATCTATGCCATCAGGTATTTATTTTGGGCAGAACAATATACCAAAGGGCACTGGTTTGGGTGGATGTCTACCGTCATGCTTTAGAATCTCTCTCTCTCTCTCTCTCTCTCTCTCTCTCTCTCTCTCTCTCTCTCTCTCTCTCTCTCCAGTTATCACCAGGTTATTAGAATATATCCTCTTCAAAATGTAGGCCTATCATTCTTTTCAAGATTTGAGTAATAAGTAACTTCCTTACACAGGGTTAAACGGCCTCCAAAATAAAAGAGAAATGTATAATCTTGGTTTTAATTGCAGAAAAAAAAAAAAAACCTTAATGTCAATAGGCCAAATCATGCCTTCATCTTATCCGTATTGACCCGGATGACAGTGGCTAAAATAATTATCATGATAAAGCGACCAACTCCTTCGTTATTTCCTTTTCCTAAACAGTGTCCCGTTTCTAGAGTTACAACACTATACTTATTTTCATAAAGGTTGAGACCAGTTCTTTTATTTATCTTTAATAAGTTCATATTTCATTCACTTTTTAATCACATATGGATCTTTGTATTCATTTCTCCTTCCTCCGATTACAGTTCTAGCAATTCAATTGCCTATTTCTTTTGTGCCAAATTATTTTTTTATTTTGATTGATACTAATCTTTCCTATATAATAAAGAGCATTATATACACACACACACATATATATATATATATATATATATATATATATATATATACATATATAAAGTATTTACAAAATATATATATATATATATATATATATATATATATATATATATATATATATATATACATATGTAAAGTATTTACAATATATATATATATATATATATATATATATATATATATATATATATATATATCTATACATATATATATATATATATATATATATATATATATATATATATATAAATTTATTTATATATACAGTATATACATAAAATTTATATACTGTGGTATATCTATATATATATATATATATATATATATATATATATATATATATATATATATATATATACAGTGTATTATATTTATATATGTATATATATGCATATA
>NC_090736.1:36074154-36081654 GCF_036898095.1 Palaemon carinicauda
GTTACTTGGCATTCGATAAATGATAAATTTTGCACATTTAGACGTGTTTTTCATATTCAAGTAAGCCTTATATATTTTAGATACATTAATGTCTGGATTCTCTTAACTACCTCGGGATCAGAGCCCCAGGCGAAATCACACAAAGACAAGAGCTTGTGTCCGGCCGGGAATCGAACCCTGGTCGGCAAGCTTGTATAGACAGTGACTAAACTACTTGCCCACGAAGAAAAATAAAAGTCAATGACAATTCTTCTGTACTTATACCTGTCGAATTCAGGTGTTTTGTACTTAGAATTGAAATCAACCCATCTTCACCATCGTAGCTAATTGGTAGTTTGTTACTTGGCATTCGATTAATGATAAATTTTGCACATTTAGACGTGTTTTTCATATTCAAATAAGCCATATATATTTTTGATACATTAATGTCTGGATTCTCTTAACGACCTAGGG
Source organism: Palaemon carinicauda (assembly GCF_036898095.1). Taxonomy (NCBI): domain Eukaryota; kingdom Metazoa; phylum Arthropoda; class Malacostraca; order Decapoda; family Palaemonidae; genus Palaemon; species Palaemon carinicauda. The sequence continues at coordinate 36,074,608 of NC_090736.1, forward strand.
ATCAGAGCCCCAGGAGAAAGCACACAAAGACAAGAGGTTGTGTCCGGCCGGGAATCGAACCCTGGTCGGCAAGCTTGTATAGACAATGACTAAACCACTTGACCACGAAGAAAGATAAAAGTCAATGACAATTCTTCTGTACTTATACCTGTCGAATTCAGGTGTTTTGTAGTTAGAATAGAAATCAACCCATCTTCACCATCGTAGCTAATTGGTACTTTGTTACTTGGCATTCGATTAATGATAAATTTTGCACATTTAGACGTGTTTTTCAGATTCAAATAAGCCATATATATTTTTGATACATTAATGTCTGGATTCTCTTAACGACCAAGGGATCAGAGCCCCAGGAGAAAGCACACAAAGACAAGAGCTTGTGTCCGGCCGGGAATCGAACCCTGGTCGGCAAGCTTGTATAGACAGTGACTAAACCACTTGACCACGAAGAAAGATAAAAGTCAATGACAATTCTTCTGTACTTATACCTGTCAAATTCAGGTGTTTTGTACTTAGAATTGAAATCAACCCATCTTCAGCATCGTAGCTAATTGGTACTTTGTTACTTGGCATTCGATTAATGATAAATTTTGCACATTTAGACGTGTTTTTCAGATTCAAATAAGCCATATATATTTTTGATACATTAATGTCTGGATTCTCTTAACGACCTAGGGATCAGAGCCCCAGGAGAAAGCACACAAAGACAAGAGCTTGTGTCCGGCCGGGAATCGAACCCTGGTCGGCATGCTTGTAGAGACAGTGACTAAACCACTTGACACGAAGAAAGATAAAAGTCAATGAAAATTCTTCTGTACTTATACCTGTCGAATTCAGGTGTTTTGTACTTAGAATTGAAATCAACCCATCTTCAAAATCGTAGCTAATTGGAACTTTGTTACTTGGCATTCGATTAATGATAAATTTTGCACATTTAGACGTGTTTTCATATTCAAATAAGCCATATATATTTTTGATACATTAATGTCTGGATTCTCTTAGCGACCTCGGGATCAGGGCCCCAGGCAAAAAAAAAAAATATATATATGGGTTATTTGAATATGAAAAACACGTCTAAATGTGCAAAATTTATCATTAATCGAATGCCAAGTAACAAACTACCAATTAGCTACGATGGTGAAGATGGGTTGATTTTAATTCTAATTACAAAACACCTAAATTCGACAGGCATAAGTACAGAAGAATTGTCATTGACTTTTATCTTTCTTCGTGGTCAAGTGGTTTAGTCACTGTCTATACAAGCTTGCCGACCAGGGTTCGATTCCCGGCCGGACACAAGCTCTTGTCTTTGTATGATTTCGCCTGGGGCTCTGATCCCGAGGTCGTTAAGAGAATCCAGACATTAATGTATCAAAAATATATATGGCTTATTTGAATATGAAAAACATGTCTAAATGTGCAAAATTTATCATTAATCGAATGCCAAGTAACAAACTACCAATTAGCTATGATGGTGAAGATGGGTTGATTTCAATTCAAAGTACAAAACACCTGAATTCGACAGATATAAGTACAGAAGAATTGTCATTGACTTTTATCTTTCTTCGTGGTCAAGTGGTTTAGTCACTGTCTATACAAGCTTGCCGACCAGGGTTCGATTCCCAGCCGGACACAAGCTCTTGTCTTTGTGTGATTTCTCCTGGGGCTCTGATCCTGAGGTCGTTAAGAGAATCCAGACATTAATGTATCTAAAATATATATGGCTTATTTGAATATGAAAAACACGTCTAAATGTGCAAAATTTATCATTAATTGAATGCCAAGTAACAAAGTACCAATTAGCTACGATGGTGAAGATGGGTTGATTTCCATTCTAAGTACAAAACACCTGAATTCGACAGGTATAAGTACAGAAGAATTGTCATTGACTTTTATCTTTCTTCGTGGTCAAGTGGTTTAGTCATGGTCTATACAAGCTTGCCGACCAGGGTTCGATTCCCCGCCGGACACAAGCTCTTGTCTTTGTGTGATTTCACCTGGGGCTCTGATCCCGAGGTCGTTAAGAGAATTCAGACATTAATGTATCAAAAATATATATGGCTTATTTGAATATGAAAAACACGTCTAAATATGCAAAATTTATCATTAATCGAATGCCAAGTAACAAACTACCAATTAGCTACGATGGTGAAGATGGGTTGATTTTAATTCTAAGTACAAAACACCTGAATTCGAAAGGTATAAGTAAAGCAGAATTGTCATTGACATTTATCTTTCTTTGTGGTTAAGTGGTTTAGTCACTGTAGCTACAAGTTTGCCGGACCAGGGTTTGATTCCCGGCCGGTCACAAGTTCTTGTCTTTGTGTGATTTCGCCTGGGGCTTTGATCCCGAGGTCGTTAAGAGAATCCAGACATTAATATAGCAAAATATAAGGCTTATTTGAATATATATATATATATATATATATATATATATATATATATATATATATATATATATATATATATATATATGTGTAGACAATTTTAGGTTGTATGCATATACAGTACATCTATATCTATATCTATATATATATATATATATATATATATATATATATAATGTGTGTGTGTGCGTAGATATATATGTATATATATATATATATATATATATATATATATATATATATATATATATATATATATATATATATATATATATATATACTATATATATAATTACATATATATGCGGCTGTGCATGTACGTGGGTGAGTTATTGATTGTATATAGTTTATATATGAGACTGCCAGTGGTTATTAGGTAACTCTCTCTCTCTCTCTCTCTCTCTCTCTCTCTCTCTCTCTCTCTCTCTCTCTCTCTCTCTCTCTCTCTCGGTACCCCTATCTGAAGATGAACTTCGCAATGCCATTTTAGCTTTCAATAATAGTGTTGTCCTTCATGTACAGATTGTTATGGCCTGACGCTCACGAGACATCCTAATACTGCCAATAATAATACTGATCTCCATGTTTAGATAATGGCACGACAATCCTTTTACAATAACAGTTCTCTCTCTCTCTCTCTCTCTCTCTCTCTCTCTCTCTCTCTCTCTCTCTCTCTCTCTCTCTCTCTCTCTCTCTCTTTTCTCTTTTTTAATCCTTTCAAAATGAAAACTCATGGAACGCACTTTTCTCTCTCTCTCAAGCCTTTCTAAATGGCAGCTCATGCACTCTCTCTCTCTCTCTCTCTCTCTCTCTCTCTCTCTCTCTCTCTCTCTCTCTCTCTCTCTCTCTCTCTCTCTCTCTCAATACTGTGGGAATCATCTAAAAATTATATGCATTTCCTCTATCCATAGTACGATGTTTTTTTTTTTGATAAACGGTTTGAGCTAATAAAATTATCGCATCTACAGAAGCATGTGGGAGATGAAATAAATCTTGCTTTATCGATTAAATTATACTTTATTTGTTTACTTCTCAGTCAATTTCGACAATTTGCAGAACCAGAGAGGCCACCTACTGTGTATTTCACGGACCATGACACCCTCTTTCTTTAATATAACTAATGAACTAGGCTTCTGATTAATATGAAACTGAAACCACCAGAGTTTGAGACACCGACCTAATTAAGGAAATTGGATTCAAGCATCTACTCCGCACTATTGTCTTACTTTATAGAGAGAAATGTCATCTAAATTATGTGGTTATGGCGAGAACGGAAATTAAGACCTGGCAACTAGGCGTAGAATGACGTATGTCAACCATGACGTGAGCCCCTGACGTTTACACCTGCCACGCCCCCCTTCCTGTATGGTTATTAAAAGATATATAAGTTGTAGTGAATTATACTGCTCTTTGATGGAATCTAAAAATACTGATTAGTTATTATATTTAAATAAACTAATTTTTAGACTCACTTGTGTTTATTATTTAATTAATAGTTAATTTTACGAAAAAAAGACAAAAAAATTAAAATCTCGGAAGGCAGTCAGAGAGGTGATCGCGCTAGGGAAGGTACACGCCTGTTACATACGGTCATTGACAAGGCTCCTGCTGACACTTTGCTCACTGACTACTATTGACATTTTATATCATGTCTAGAGTGCTTCACCATTGTCCACAAGGTTGTCGTAATGCTTTTGTGTTGCGACTCTTAACATACTTCAAGAGGGAACAACACAACAATAAACTGAAAATTGGATTTAATAGGTTGGTATCATGTTGTCATGTTTAATGCCGTACCATCACGGACATATATAGTTGAATATGATGCATTATCAGATTCTCTCTCTCTCTCTCTCTCTCTCTCTCTCTCTCTCTCTCTCTCTCTCTCTCTCACTCATACACTGTATATATATGTATATATATACATTCATATATATATATATATATATATATATATATATATATATATATATATATATATATATATATATATATATATATATATATATATATATATATATATATATAATGAGAGGTTGCTCAATAGATAATTACACGAAAACAAATATTTTTTACCCAAACAGACCGTATGACCGAGTTGCTCATGACATGGACATGACAAGGAATGCCGTTCGTCAATTGGTCAAGCACACCACACATTCACGGCCAATTGCAGAACAACTCTCTCCACCATCATCACCCTCATTGCCAGTACTATCAAGAGCTCCATCGCCATCACCATTAGCACTGCCCTCATCAGATCCAGTACAGTCTAATTTCATACAGTCAGCTGAAGATATGTTCGACTCTTTTACCATCGGTGCAATTCGCCGATATGTTCACAACAGGTTCTTGTCAAAGGATACCTTTACAATTACTACTATAACAAGAGAACTCAAGAAGGAAGGTATTTTACCTGAAGGCACATCGGAAACTTCGCTTTGGAGAGTACTTCACAAGATTGGATTTCGATATAAAACGACACAACGAAAAATGTATGCTACAAAAGAGTCCTTAGACATAGTATGTAAAAGGATCCGGGCTCTCAGAGCTCTCAAACAGTATCGTGAGGAAGGAAGACAGGTGGTCTATTTAGACGAAACATGGTTTACGACAAGGATGAGCCACAATAAAGAATGGGTAGATACAACTCAACCATCCACAACTAACACACATAGCCGACAGGTTCCGCCAGGAGATGGTGAACGCGTTGTTGTGGTAGCAGCTGGTACCAACAAGGGCTTTATTGAGGATTCATTTCTTTGCTATACAGCTAAGAATAGTAGTGGAGACTATCATGGTGAAATGAATGCTGAACTCTTCCAGCGATGGCTGACAACCAAATTACTACCATCATTAGAGGAGCCATCAGTTCTGGTCATCGACAACGCTCCTTACCACAGTCGCCTTACAGAGGAGAGCCACTGTCCAACTACTGGCACCAAAAAAGACGATCTAATAAAATGGTTGCAGCAGCGCAATATCACATACCCACCATACGCTTTGCGACCTGAACTACTCAAAATATGCAAGGAAAATCGACCACCCCCCAGATTCACAGTGGATAATACCATTCGCCTGTGGGGTCATGAAATAGTGCGGCTACCACCAGCACACCCGGAGCTAAATGCTATTGAGCAAGTATGGGGTGTCATGAAGAAGTACGTTCGATCATCCCTTCACCATTTTACACGAACGGACCTCAATGCAAGATTGAATGAAGCAAAGTTGTGTGTGACAGAGGACGTGTGGGCAAATGCTGTTCGGCGCTCTGAATACTTTGAGAGAGAGTACTGGTCATTTGATAATATCCATGACAATGTGGATCCCATCATCATAAGTCTCGCCAGTGACGACGAAGAGGAACACTTTATTTCAGACAGTTTTGATGGGTAATAAAAAGTGAATGTGAATAATATATATATATATATATATATATATATATATATATATATATATATATATATATATATATATATATATATATAATATATATATATATATATATAAATTATAAATATATATATATATATATATTTACTTTATATATATATATATATATATATATATATATATATATATATATATATATATATATATATATATATATATATATATATATATATATATGTATATATGTATGTATATATATATATATATATATATATATATATATATATATATATATATATATATATTCTATTTCAGTCTTGTAACTTTATTCATTATAATGTTAGCTGTTATATTACTAATTATGTACAATACATTTATTGTTAATAAAGTATTACTATTCTTCCACCTCCATCCAATCCTCAGCCATATTAAATATTTATAATGACCATGTTATGTGCGCATCCTCAACAATCATTCCATAACTTCAACACAATAATGACTGCATTCCTGTATTGAAAAATAAAAACACCTTATCTCTATCAAAGATTTAATTATATATAATTTCTTGTACTGATATAATGAGGGGGCGTGGCAGGTGTAAACGTCACGGGCCTCACGTCATAGTTAACATACGTCATTCTGCTCCTAGTTGCCAGGTCTTAATTTCCGTTCTCGCCATAACCACAGAATTTAGATGACATTTCTCTATATAAGGTAAGACAATAATGCGGAGTAGATGCTTGAATCCATTTTTCTTAATTAGGCCGGTGTCTCAAACTCTGGTGGTTTCAGTTTCACATTAATCAGAAGCCTAGTTCATTAGTTATATTAAAAAAAGAGGGTGTCATGGTCCGTGAAATACACAGTAAACCACTATAGCTACTGGGTAATTAGGCTTGCACCTGTTTAGCTTTTACAACTGTCACTAATCACAAAATCATTAGCACTCTATTGATAATATAATTTTACAGATGAAATTATCTTTTCGTCCCTTTTGAAGCCTTTGGGCTCATAGCATCTTGCTTTCCCAAATGAGTGTAGCTTAGCTAATAACAATTGTATAGATATCTAATGTTATACTGTATATTATTTACATTACGTACAGTATATGAACATTAATGTACATTTGCTTTATTATTATTTTGTAGAAGAATGATATTTATTTCCATTTATCTTTTCCCATTACAAGTACTATAAGACCACTTTTTCATTATGCCTCGTGGCAACAATGTAATTATATGGGTCAACACTGCTTTTCTTTCCGCCATGA
>NC_090736.1:36086654-36099154 GCF_036898095.1 Palaemon carinicauda
CTGGAGCAGAGTGGCGTGAGGAGGTGAGTGGAAGGCAAAGAGGGGGACTTTTCCCTTCAGCTGATTAGATTTGTCAGTTCAGTTGAGGAGAAAGGATGTCCAACATTTTCTTCATGTGCTGGCACACGATTTTTGACATAGACCCTGTTAGCAGAAAGAAGAATTGCAGGTTCTACTCTGGTTTCAAGAGCCATTCAATTCTGGCAACAGAATAAAGTGCATAAGACCACTTATTCAGTAAGCTGTTCGAGTTGAATATAAATGTCCTAATAGATTTCAATAGATTTTAAATCCAATTGAAAACAGTGTTTCTTAAACCTCTAAACTACGTTCACATATTTTAAATAGATATGTCAATTATAGTAACAGACTACATTGTATAAAACCACTTATTTAGTAAGCTGTTCGAGTTGAATATTAATCAAGGTTACATAGATTTTCATCTATAATCTATAAATACTATTCAAAAAGTGTTTCTTAAACCTCCAAACTACGTTCATATACTTTTAAATGGGGATATGAATTCCACTCAATTTAAGAAATTCATGTGAACAAACATCCCCTTTATTTAAGGATTTTTGCGATTACCTATGAGTAACTTTGGGGAATGTTTTGTAAATACATGTTAGCAAGTACTATAAATAGATTCAATAAGAGACAGTTCATTAATATTTATATCTGCTGGTTAGCAAACAGGAAGTAAACCTTTGGTCGTTATCTCAACTTTGCGAATTGCAAATAAATTTCAAGGTAGTTTCCTTAACATTTCCTACAAAAACAACAAATAACAAATGCAGTCATTCCTAGTCAACTGCAGAACATGGTCCTCTGAAATCATCTTATTCATGACTGGGGTTTGCCCAATTTTCACCACCACGCAGAACGCTGCCCATTGGTGATGGTGGGAGACTTTTGTCTGGTCGCTCGCAGCAAATCAACCTAGCATGGGTGATCCTAAATAGTACTGTGCTAATCATGGCGATACACATACCATTTTTTTTAGTGTTGTGGTGGCCGATGTGGTAACGTCCTTGGATGGTGAATATCACACTGGGGTTCGAGTCCCGCTCAAACTCGTTAGTTTCTTTGGTCGCGGCAATCTCACCTTTGGGGGAGCCTATAGGTCTATCTGCTGAGTCATCAGCAGCCATTGCCTGGTACTCCTTGGTCCTAGCTTGGGTGGAGAGAGGGTGCTGATCATATGTATATATGATCAGTCTCTAGGGGGCATTATCCTGCTTAATAAGGGCAATGTCACTGTCCCTTGCCTCTGCCATTCATGAGTAGCCTTAAATCCATTAAAACCTCATTAAGGTATCCCACTCAGGATAAATTAATTTTTACATTAGAAAACTATTTATAGGGCACCTTATAATAGATGATCAAATCGTTTCTTAATGTGGAGTATCCTTTTATATTTTTTCTCTCTCTGTTTCATCTTTACTTTGTTAAAAAATTAACAATGTTCCTGAGTAAAAAAAAAAATTAATCTCATTACAATGTCAAGTAGGTTTACATGTTATAGTTCAATATATTTGATAAAATTCGCATTATATGCCATATGTATGGCATCATATCTAGAAATCTTATACGGTAAGAAAGAAAATTATATCAAACGTGTGAATATATTTCATGTACTTAAAATAGGCAAATATTCCACATCAAGAAATTTGTAAATTTTTCAACAAATCTTTTCAAATCGTCTATTTTACTTTGTAAAGTGTTTTCTAAGATGGAAAAATCCTCCGTTGCTTGGGTTTTCAGTAAACATTTCAATCAAACTGTAAAACTTACATGTACATATCAATCAGGAAAACTATATATATATATATATATATATATATATATATATATATATATATATATATATACATATATATATATATATGTATATATATATATATATATATATATATATATATATATATATATATATATATACAGTATATATATATATATATATATATATATATATATATATATATATATATATATATACTGTATATATATATATATATATATATATATATATATATATGTATATATATACATATATATATATATATATATATATATAAATATATATATATATATATATATATATATATATATATATGTATGTATATATATATATATATATGTATATATACATATATATATATACAGTATATATATATGTATATATATATATATATATATATATATATATATATATATACATATATATATATATATACTGTATATTTATATATATATATATATATATATATATATATATATATATATATATATATAAATATATATATATATATATGTATATATACATATATACTGTTTATATATATATATATATATATATATATATATATATATATATATATATATATATATATATATATATATATATATATATATATATATATATATATATATACAGAGAGAGAGAGAGAGAGAGAGAGAGAGAGAGAGAGAGAGAGAGAGAGAGAGAGAGAGAGAGAGAGAGAGAGAGAGAGAGAGAGAGAGATATAATACAAATCGTACCTATATTCTTAGAAATTAAATCATTTAAAGATAAAAATTTATCAAAATCATGAAGGGCTATAAAGGGCGAAAAAAATTATCTTCGTATCCGAGGAAAAGCGATATTTTTCCACCTCGAAAAAGAAAAATATGTTTTGAAAATATCAGAGAAAGTTCCGGACGCTAATTGGAATATTTTTCAACCCCTCCATCGATCCCAAACATCTTGCGCAGTAACTGTAACTCAAATGTAAATAAAGGTTTCAACGGGAATAGGTTCCACTAAAAGGTGAAAGGGAAGGGCAATGTAATATGAGAAAGAGGATAGAATATAGGTGAAAGCTGTAGAGACAATCGTTAGTGACAGGTGAAGAAAAGAAAATCATCAGGATTACAAAAACAATTTTGGAAAAAGGCATTTTTTGCGGAAATCTCTTCCTCAACATCAAAATCATTCTAGTAATACTAATTACAATAAGTAATTGCTTCTCTCTGTCACAGAGAGCGTTCTAAAATGCAAAGTAAACTGCCACACGAATTCAAAAATAAACTAGTTGAATTATAGTCCGACTACGATAATCTCATCATCAACCTCTCCTACGCCTATCGACGCAAAGAGCCTCGGTTAGATTTCGTTAGCTGTCTCTCTCTTGAGCTTTTAAATCATTCATCATGTATTTCACGCTTCATAGTCCTCAGCCATGTAGGCCTGGGTCTTCAAATTCTGCTAGTGCCTTATGGAGCCAAGTCAAAAGTTTGGTGAATTAATCTCTGTTGAAGAGTGCGAAGGTAATAGACTCGGTCAATACCAGAAAATCCTATGAATACTTTTAATATGTATCAGGGAATAAAAAGATAATAAAGGCAAACTTCTAGAATGTATAGACAGAAATAAGTTTCAGCTTACAAAAAAAAAAAAAAAAAAAAAAAAAAAAAAACACTTAAAAATAGTACTCTGTCTTAGGAACCTTACAAATTTACATCTTATTCATATGATAAAAAGATTTTCTGGTGGCCAATGTGGTAACGTCCCTGATTGGTGAACGCCAGACTGGGGTTCGGGCCCGGCTCAAACTCGTTAGTTTCCTTGGTCGCTGCAACCTGACCATCCTTGTGAGCTAAGGATGGGGGATTTGGTGGAGCCTATAGGTATATCTGCTGAGTCATCAGCAGCCATTGCATGGCCCTCCTTGGTCCTAGCTTGGGTGAAGAGGGAGCTTGGGCACTGATCATGTGTATATATGGTCAGTCTCTAGGGCAATGTCACTGTCCCTCGCCTCTGCCATTCATGTTCGGCCTTTAAACCTTTAAACCGGAAAAGTGTCATTGCTGAGTAAATACAGAGGCAACTAATAAGTCTAGTGTACTGTATCACGATAGGTCTTCAGAAATTAATTCTGGTTATCCCTGAATACCAAAATTCTAAGGTATGCATTCGCCCATATATGGTGAATTATGCACACAAATCATGAAACACATTAGCTTATAAATCGATAACATTCTTGTAAAAGGCAAACAGCTAATCGTTTTGAAATTGTTAACAATGCATTCTTACCCATTAATATAACGCTAGGTATATGGGCATAAAATAATCTAATCAATTAGACATTTGAGAAACAGAAATTGCACCGTAACAGTTTTGCAATTTGGAAATTCATAAAACTCTTTTTCTCCAGAGACAGATCTGTCATGTCCGGCATTGTTCAATACTACCATTCTTCCTTTCTCTTCCTTTTCCTGTTTCTTTTGGCCTGAGCTGCAAGAGGGCATAGGTTAGACCACCCTATTTCCCTTTGCACTTAAAAAAATAAATAAATAAATAAAATCATTAGTTGCGGTTTTCGTCCTCTGCAACAAATCCAAGCAAGGGAAGGCTCAGAGACCCCCGAGCCCGGCTAATGTAATGTACGTATATGTAAATCTGTGGCCGATGCAAGCATTTCGTTATCTGTCATCCTTCGCATCCTCCAAGAAGGCAAACGTGTCAAATTTTAAAGTTGAGCCTTTCGAAATAAAAACGGTAGAATTTTAGGGTAGTTAATGGTCTTAGCTAAACGGTGTTAGCAAAATCCACTGATATCACTGACAACGATGATCGAAAAAAACATTATCAATAACGCAATTTGTTGTCGATATCAATATTATTACTGTTTCTATAAACAATAACAGCGAAGAAAATGAGATAAAAAAGAAGATTCTTTGTTAATCAAATAATGTTGTTGTTATTCCGTTAATATCAAGTTTCATCAAAATAGTTTTATTAATTCGTAGAAACTTTATTAAACTTCCAAGATATTAAAGGGTTGCGTAATTGTTAGGTTTGAGACAAAAAAAAAAAAAAAAAACATCAAATTACTTATGCGGTTGCATGGGACGTCAAAGATCAAACTTGCTATGTTTCCATATTCAAAAAAATACTCTCTCTCTCTCTCTCTCTCTCGCTCTCTCTCTCTCTCTCTCTCTCTCTCTCTCTCTCTCTCTCTCTCTCTCTCTCTCTCTCTCTCTCTCTCTCTCTCTCTCTCTCTACTATATTCTAAGGGAGGAAAACACAGAAAATTACAACCTTTGGTGCTGCTTTGGTGTATTATCTTAAAACTACGAAAATACTGAACAGAGATCAATCGTTGCGTTTTTATAATTAATCTTATATATATATATATATATATATATATATATATATATATATATATATATATATGTATGTATATATATATATATATATATATATATATATATATATATATACGTATATATATATATATATATATATATATATATATATATATATATATATATATATGTATATATATATATATATATATATATATATATATATATATATATATATATATATATATATATATATATATATATATAGAGTTTAGCGAGAGATTGAAAAAAGCAAATCTGACAATGGCTAACTTGGCTAAAACTTGGAAATAAAATCGCCTGAAATTACATATAAAAATAAGACTATATATCAGTTTACTGATATCGGTGTTACTCTATGGACATGAGTCATGGTATGACAATGAAAAGATCTTCAATAGATTTAGTAGATTTGAGAACAAATCCCTCAGAAGGATATTGGGAGTTGAAAGGCAGGAATGAATTAGAAATTAAACTATCAGAGATTACTCGAGTGCTACATGTTCCTGATATCATGATGGAGATGCTCTTCGCGCTCTCCAAGACAGATTTGTTCACCAAATGTTCAGTTGGGCTCCACAGGGCACTAGAAGAGTTAGAAGACCCAGGCCTACATGGCTGAGTACTATTAAGCGCAAAGTTGGAGATGATGAAAGGAAAAGTATTCAATTAAAAGCTCAAGATAGTGACAACTGGTGAAGTCTAGCCAAGGCCCTTTGCGTCAATTGGCGTAGGAGATGATGGCGGCCAATCTATGGTGCTTGCCATAGATAATACAGTAAAAGAAAAGGCATGCTTGCTTGGAATACAAATATAATTATGATAATAAAATCTGATTTCTACTAAAAAAAAAAATAAAAAAAAAAAAAAAAAAGTTCGACAGAAATTCAAGTAACTTCTCGCTAGAAGTTTATTAACATTAATTTCAATCCAGAACAGTAATTATTTTCATTGTGAGATATAGGAATGCCTAAAAAGGTCCTAAGTTATTTGTAGACATTCCAATAAAAATATACAATCAAAACATACAAAGTTTTGCTCGCGTTGGGAAAGTATTTAATAACTTCAAAATGATCAGAAGAAAGATAAATGAAAATATTCCTAAACAAACTCAAGACTCAAATCATAATGAATGGTTTCCCATTTATACATATCGTGGAATTTGAATAAAAAGAAAATATAAATGTACTACTATACTCAGATACTTAAAAAAAAAAAAAAAAAAAAAAAAAAAAAAAAAAAAAAAAAAAAAAAAAAAGGTCTACGCGTACATTTTTCGTTAGTGGAAAATTCTCCTCACGCCAGATTTACGATCCGACTTCAAACTTCATAAATCGCTAGCTTTTGTCCCTTTTATCCGTTTCAGATGTTTTTGACCACGGCATTTCTCAAAATACAAAGAGCCTGAATCTTTTTTCTTTATATTTTCGTAGTGTTTTCCTCATACATTTATGAAGATTTTCTATCTAATTCGGATTTATAAATGTGTTCGTGTGTGTGGTCACCAAACAGTTATATTGTATCTTAAAATATAGAAATTATCATTAAAATGCGGCTAAACTCTAAAACACGTCCTTCTAATTCAATGAAGTTTAATAAACTATAAAGTATTATCAAAGTAAGATAAATATGCACCACATGAAATGATATATACATACCGGTACTTTCTCAAAGAGTTTTCAGGTCCATTAGATTTTCTTTCTATCAACAATCGGTTTAAATTCAACGTTAGCGATGCAAATCTATTGATAAAAATGTCTCTTATTATTCTACTCTATCCAACCCACTCATCTTGCCAGTTTTTAAGCCCAACCTTAGAAAATATCAAGGACGAGAGAATGACAATTATGCATAATCAAGAAGAGGTGGACTTCGTAGGGAAAGCAATTCCAGCATGGTTATGAAAATTGAATTTCTAAACAAAACAATACGCTTTAATTTCAGGATCGTGTTCGTTTCGTTGTTGTAATGGAAGGAGCTCCTACAAGTAATTTAAGAATGTAAGCTTGAAAATGCTGAGCTCGCAAAGACTTTGTTAATAGAATTATTCCCGACAGGATAACTCCATTTGCGTGAATCAATTAGGAAATGTTATGTTCTTGAACATATCGACATTTCTCACAATTTCTACAACTATTTGACATAGTTGAAGGTACAATAATTAGTAAGTTGTCTCTCTCGATAATGATAATGAGCTCGCTGTAATTACTGGACATTATTCCTCCATAATCACTTTGTGTACGAGAACAAGTTGACAACAAAGCAGGAGAGACCAAGAGATTGTCACTGTTTTGGCATGGCTCACAAACAGGATCTGTGGATCACCTCCTCTTGATAAACTGATTCAATTTTTTTTTTTTTTTTACAAGTACTCATATCCCCTATTAGCTTTAACATTACGTTTCTCTAATCTACCTCTGATGTGCAATATCTTCTACAAGGTCTACTTACGCCACGATATTTACAATTGATCTTTACATATCACTAGTTCATGGTATATAACGTTATCATCAAATGTACACAGGAGATAAGTAATTTCACGAAACCTCTTGTGAATACAACGGTAATTCTTCAACTTACATCTTGGATGGACTTTGCCCAGAGCGAAGCTTCCTATGAGAAACAGACGAATTTATCCAGGACGGAGAGAGGCCTTGCTTTGCATAACATAATTCCATAGTCCACGAAGCTTTAGATGCTACGCACAACATAATTCTAACGTCCAGAAAGCAGATGCTGTGCACAACATAATTCTATAACGTCTAAAATGGTTACAGAAGACTAAAACTACTGCTAGATCTTTGCGCAGACAGCATCTGTAACGTTTAAAACGCTTCCAGAGACTAAAATTACTACCGGGTTTGGACTGTGCAGGGTCTACCTCTTTTCCATGGTCGTCATCGAGTGCTCTTTGGAGAGCTTCATCTTCATTGTGAATTTGTGCCCGTTCTACTGTGTATATCACCTCTTACGGGCTGCCAACACAAGGAGACAGTGGCCTGTCTTAGTCGCTGGCCGATCTAACACCATCATCAGCTTCAACTTGCATTTTTTTCCGGTTCATTTTAGTTTTATATTGATTATGTGATGAAAATTGCTTTACCAACTTTTCTTTAGTCTATCGTTCTTGTTAATTTTTTTTTCTGAGTCTTCAACTAATCTCTGTCGACTAACTTTTATTCTTTATCAAAGGCACCGCTTAATGAAACATGACGAAATCCACATCTGCCATTTTCTATGTATTTTTCGTATTTTCTCTCAGACGTCCACAATTTGAGTTGGAAGGATTTTTAAATGTTTGGATCTTCCAATACTGTATCAAAAGACACTAAACGCATCTCTCTCTCTCTCTCTCTCTCTCTCTCTCTCTCTCTCTCTCTCTCTCTCTCTCTCTCTCTCTCTCTCTCTCATCTAATTGTTATCATCAGATATTTATGTACGCTTTAGCTCCAATGCATTTGTTCCCATTGTAGGCAAAGCGGTGGTTTCCTTGGCGGTGGCAGGATCATTAACGCAGTATCAGTGCCGGGAGGCGCACATTCACTCGATTTCCTTTAATCAGACACAGGGAGTCAGGTCGGGAACAAAGTTTCTTTTTTAGTGAATTTGCTCTTCGGGAAGTCATGATGTGTGCTCAGGCTGCCTTTTAACCCGGTTCTTTAATCTTTACTTCCACAGGATGAATTTGTCGTGTGTCATACAACGTTGGGAGAATTCTCGGAAAAACATCTTAATAATTCGTTTTATACAGTTCTTACTCATCTGAAAGTCCGTTCAGTATAAAATAAAAGTATTTATAGTCTAAAATTATTTTAAATTCTTTGCCCTGGGATTGTAAATTGATAAGGAAGAATGTAGTTTCAAAGTTTTTTAGTATAATCATATAAAAAAAAATATTTCCTTGAAAGTGAAAAGGTGAGCATACGAATATAAAAACAGTAAACATTAAAAATGATGACAAACGGTAATAGTGAAAAAAAAAAACATGAAACAGCTGAAACAAATATTCCCACTCTGTGATACTAAATTGAAGAAACAGGGAAGCCTTATATCATATGATAACATCATGTCGGAATGGGCTTTTGTATGAATATATTAGGCATCTAGACTTAGATTTTCAGGGTAACAGAACACAATGAAACTATTGTTACAGTCTCTACTTGAACCTGCATTAATTTTGATATAAAATTCATATCTTTGCCTTTTGTTTTTTTATGTAATAGGACCAGGCACTGAGACTATGTAAATCTGATTATATCATATAATTAGATATATCTGTGTTTTTTAAACCATCTGAAAATATTAACTAAAATATTACATTCAGTTATCATTTCTATGTTGTATATAAAATATCCGGTGAAAAATGTAAATTTTTATTCAAGTTATAGTGTTTGGAAATTTCAAAAATTTATGTAATGGCTCGAAAATCCCAATAAAATTTTTTACTAATATCTAATAAGTTTGTGGCAACATAGTTGTAGTTAGAATTTAGTCTTTTTTAATGCATGTTTTACTGAACCAAATATGCTCTTAGAAAAATAGATTTCAGATGGAAATTAGAAACTCTGGAGTTTTTTAAAATTTGTCATATTGATAATTTTTTATTACAGATAAATAGGAAAGGATTATTTATTAAGTATAGAAGCATACAACTAACCAGGCTGCATGGAAGAGAAAGGTCTGACAAAAAAAAAAAAAAAAAAAAAAAAAAAAAACAGGGTATGCCTAAAAGAAGACATGTAGAGAGCATAGATTCTGCAACAAAACCTCTCCAAAATGCATTATTCATGTGGTTTCCTTGTCAGAGCATGGTCAGTTCACTGCTCTTAGTGGTGCTACCGATAAAAAACGTCAAAAATACTGCAAATTAAAAGTTATAACAGCTTCTTACCATTAGAGATCGATGTCTCCATCAACCCCATCATTCTCCATTACGGATAGCAATCTGTATGTGAGACCAGATTCCCACAACTCTCGTTGATGATCTAAAGTGTTACCAACACCTTCCAAAAAAATCTTGATCGTCTAGCTGATGACATGGATAAAGAATTAATCTGTCAATTATATCACTTTCCTCGCAATTTATCTTTAGTCGGTTTAACTGTACTGTTAAAAATTCACCGTAAAAAAACGCAAAAATCTTGGAATAAATGTTGCCAGGCATTTACCGTATTAAAAA
Organism: Palaemon carinicauda; assembly: GCF_036898095.1. Taxonomy (NCBI): domain Eukaryota; kingdom Metazoa; phylum Arthropoda; class Malacostraca; order Decapoda; family Palaemonidae; genus Palaemon; species Palaemon carinicauda. The sequence goes on from NC_090736.1 coordinate 36,097,003, forward strand.
CGGCTATATGGAGGTAAAGGACTGATATTACAGTCACCAAACGATAAAATATAATAACAAAGTAGGGTAGAAATTACGGTCGCCTGTATTTACTGAAATGCGGCTAAGAACAGAATATTTTTACCAAGAATTTCCGACCAAAATTACGTTTTTTTTAAGTGTGGTTCTTTTGCCCCATAAGAATGTATATTTGTGAAAAGATTGAAACCAATGACAAGAAACGCAAAACTGTTAAAAGCTCAGTGCTTCTCATATTCCATGAATAAAGAAAATGCCTGGGAGAAAATTGAAACAAATGTAGAGAAAATGGATCTTGAACGACTTTATGGACAGGTAAAAGATAAAGATCTTTTTGCCCGTGAGGCCAAGTATCACGGTTCATGCTTAAATATTTCAGAACAGCATATTCTAACTATGACATTATGTGTGCTTTATATAAAAGAGCTGCATCGAAATGGTAATAAAGATGAGAACACTCGCTCCGATAAATTATTTAAACGCCTACGGAATGATCCTATTAAAGACCTAATTGGCTTCACTAAAGTCAACATTGACAAAGCAGGAGCCTTATCCTGGCTTGTGTACAGCTCAAGCATTACTGTTTCCAATGCCATTGCGCAGGCCTACATGCTTGGAAACACAGATAAATACTATGACACTGAACTGTCATGTCCTTTCTCATCATCCACAATTTACCAAAGTCTGAGAAAGGTTGAAGCATGGCAACTCAGAGAGAATCATACTGGCTGGACCAGCAACCAGGAAGTCATATAATTTTAAGCTCTTTCTCGCAAATGGTAACAAGAGGCAGTTCAGCCAGCTTTTGCTGCATTTATCGAGTAGCCAAAAGGCATCAAGGCTGGAGAAGAGTAAGATTACGATGCTGATTGTGGAGGGAAAGGCATATCAATTTATCACACTATATAGCAAGGTGAAAACTTTTTTTCAAATTGATCAGATATAACCATTCACACCAATTTGCATATGTAATAATATGATCAATACTATTTTTATATTTTAGTTTGGATTTTGTTCTTCAAATACCAAACTTGAGTGCAATTTTATTTGTGTTGCAGATCGAGCCTCATGAAGTTCCAACTATGTAGTGTAACCATGAAGAAACTGATACAAGAGTTGTATTGTGCCTGCACAATGCTTCTGCAATTAGTTACAAGAATGATGTAGTTAGGACCCCCGGTACAGACATATTTTTTATTCTTTTTTATAACGCTCATTCAATATATCTGACTATATTCCTGGATACAGGGTGTGGAAAACCTCGAGACCTATTGAACATCTCTGAACTAGCAGAATCTCTAGGAAAAGATTACTGTACTACTCTTATGGGATTCAATGTGTTCACCGGGGAAGACGGCACTAGTGCATTTAAAGGAAAGGGAAAGATCAAGCCCCTGAAGATATAAGAGAAAAATCGCAGATGTCACGTGTTCAAGCAACTTGGTGGTGAATGGAATGTTAAACCCCATATTGTGAAGTAACTGGAACAATTCACCTGTTTATGTATGGACAAGGTCTCGAAACTTCAGTAAATGCAGTATCAAGTTACTGCGCAAGATGGTTGGCGAAGACAAAAATCTCACTTCCAAGTCCAAAGTAAACCTGACACTGCTTCCTCCTTGCATTATTGCACTTATACCACACATGCAGCATATAAAACATTTTGTTGCATTCTACAAGAGAACTGATCAGCCAATAGTGGAGAAACCATTACATTATGATGAAGGACAGGGATGGATGAGGACTGATGAATGTGTGATGGAGCCTATTTGGTCTCTTTGTCCTGCCTCACCAACATCACTAGTTGACCTTCTTGACAAAAGCAAGGAGGATGCAGAAAACAATGGGTTGGACTTTGACGTTCGTTGAGAGTGATGAAGATTGATTTGTTGTGAATGATTTTCCAACGATTGTGTATGTCAAATAAAATGAAAGTCCTGTTCACTTTCAGATTATTATTATTATTATTATTATTATTATTATTATTATTATTATTATTATTATATATATATATATATATATATATATATATATATGTATATTTATAAATTTATATGTATATATGTATAGTTCTTTTCATTCTTTAAATGTGGTGAAAATAATTTCATTAGAACATTAATGTTGTAAATTAAAT
>NC_090736.1:36101654-36109154 GCF_036898095.1 Palaemon carinicauda
AGACCTATGATGTTACCGTCATACATCATTTCATCTAAGCATGAACTATGTTAGTGCTTCCTGCCCCCTACAGGGAAGAGTCGTACTAGACTCTGGAAAAAGTCTCGAGGAGTACATAATAACTATGGATGACAAAATGACAAGCTTGTATAGTGGTCTCGCCCTATACATTATAAAGCAAAGTTTGTATAAGAGTCACCGATGTCAGTATGAATTCCTGACATATCCCCCAATGTGTCTACTCTTATTAACTGTTGGATAGCAGTTATATCCACATAGGAACAAAATTTACATATCTACCACCATCCCCTTAGGGTACAACGTCAACCCTTCCTAAGGAAGGGTTAAAGCGAGTGAATTTTTTCCTGAAGAAAGGAACAATCTTAAAAGACATTCCATGATAAAATTATACATATTTTAATCTTAATGCTCAGTACATTTCTAATAAAATGAGTGTGGGCGAATAAGACGCAGGGTTTACTATGAACTAGTTTAATAAAAAATTAATAAACATACATATCAGATCAACATTTATAAAATTTATAATATGTTGACGATATCCGTTAAAGCATAAAGAAAACAGTCAACAGAAAATATTGTTTCGTCTAACAGGAAACAGATTTGCCACTTCAATCGAATTATTAATAATGATGATACAGTCTGCATACTGTTTATTTACAATAGCGTAAGAAACGCTTGGCACAAGTGTCCGTATTATGCTATAGTTCACCGACGTCCATGGAACAGTTCGTAAGGACACATTAGTGGCCTATCGCTCAGTGTGTAGCAACAAACTGTGACTACACACCCACCCTCTTAATTAATCGTCCCAAACTAATTACTCTGTTCCTCGCAGATTTAAACAGAAGGTTTAAGAATTCTATCTACTGCCACCACAGACCTCTTGAGTTGCTCCACTTGCTTCACATGGTGCATAAAGAACACCTTGGATGACTACCAGCCGGTGTACGAACAAAGATGTTCAAAGTCCATATAATTAAAGAAATTTTATGGAAGAGGCAACTTTCCTCGGATCATGACTTACGGGTGTACTGTCTGGATCCGCTATGCGAATAACACAGGTGAGTTTTGCCCTTAGTCGTTTCAGAGATAACTTTGAACCTGAGGTTTCACCTCTGAACAGCTGTCCTCCCTTAAAGTCTAAAGTTCTATGAAGATAGACCTTTAGGCACTCCACTGGACATAGAGATGCATCTTCCTTCAGAGGGCAGAATCTCTAGGGACCCCACCTGTTGGTGGGTAGCTCGTTCTTGGTAAGAAACGTTGGGTCTGGAAATAGATTCAGTTCTCCCTCCAAGAACTGGACGTGGCCTTCCTCTCTAGAGAGAGCCACTATTTCACTAACTCTGGCCCCCAAAGTGAGTACAAACAGAAATATGGCTTTTAATTCAAATCCTTCTAAGCGCATTCTTCATTGTTCATTATTTAGGCACAATGAAGAATCTTATCTAATGACCATGAAATGGGTCTTGGAGGCGCTGAAGGACTAAGCGTAGCATGGGCCTTCGTAATTCATTAAGAACATCATTAGAAAGGTCGACCTGAATGGCATATAGGATCTGTCTTGTCAAGGCAGACTTGCACAATAATATTGTATTGGCTGCTAAACCTTGCTCATGAAGGTGAATGAAGAATGATGAATAGAAATCGGTCGAGATTTCTTTTGGTTTTTTCGCCTTGACAAAGGATACCCGCTTCTTCCCTGAAGCCTCATAATGTCTTCTGGTTTCCTCCAAAAGTTTAAACTGGCTTTTGATACCCCGAATCTTTTTCTCATTGCTAAGGAGAGAAAATCATGAGATGTAGGTTCCGGGATTTCTGTGATGAAGCGAAGACAGTCAATTTCTTTACTCGCTGAGGCAGGGATGGATCCGGTAGCGGTACGAACTATAGTCGTAGTTCCAATGCCAGAGGGAACCACACGCTGTTTGGCCACTTGAGGGCCACTATTGCCGCTTTCCCTTTGAAGGATCTCAGTTTGTCGAGGACCTTCAAAAGGAGGTTGTGCGGAGGGAACAGATAAATACTGGACCATCTGTTCCAGTCTAGGGACATAGTGTCCACTGCCTCCGCTAGCGGATCCTCGTATGGGGACACATAACGATCTATTTTCTTGTTGTCTTTCGTCGCAAAGAGGTCTATATGCAGCTCCGGGACTTGACTCGAGATAAAGGAGAACGATCCTGTGTCTAGGTTCCATTTTGACTATTGGTGTAAACCTGGATAGAGCGTCTGCTGTCATATTGCGGAACCCTTGAATGTGAACTGCTGACAGGTGCCATTTTTTCCTTTCCGCCAAACGGAATATGGCCAACATCACTTGGTTGATTTGAGGTGACCTCAACCCTTGTCGATTCAAGCATCTCACTATCACTTCGCTGTCTAGAACCAATCTTATGTGGGTCGAGTGGCGAGGAGATACTTTCTTTAGTGTCATAAGTACTGCCATGGCTTCTAGAAAGTTGATGTGAAATGACTTGAAAAGATTGGATCAAGCTCCTTGGACTCTCTTCTGGTGAGAGTACCCTCCCCAGCCTTCCCTTGAAGCATCTGTGTGGATAGTCACTGACGGGGGAGGAAGTTGAAGAAGTATTGATTTCTTCAATTGCTTGGCATTGGACCACGGCTTGAGAAGCGTTCGCAGTCGAGTCGGTAGTGGTCTCATTAGATCTCTTCGCGTGTTTGATGCGTATTTTCTCCAGACTCCTGTTGCATCCTTTAGCTGTGCTCTTAGCACTGGATCTGTTATCGAAGCAAACTGTAGAGAAACCAGCACTCTCTCCTGTTCGCGTCTTGATATCCGTTTGGATTTCAATAGTCTCTTGACAGATCCTGCTATTTCTTTCCTCTTCTTCCCAGGAATGGAAAGTCGATGTGACTCCAAATTCCAGTGGATTCCCAACCACTGAAACTTTTGAGCTGGAGATAGTCGAGACTTTTTGATGTTGATCTTGGATCCCAGAGGTTCCAGGAATTGGATCACTGTCTTAGAGGCTTGCATGCATTCTCTCCTGGATGCTGCCCACACCAGCCAGTCGTCCAAGTAGGCCACTACTTGGATCCCCTTTAGGCGTAATTGATGGACGGCTGCGTTCTTGAGCTTCGTGAAAATCCTTGGGGCTATGTTTAGCCCGAAAGGCATGGCTCTGAAGGCGTAAAGTTTTCTATGTAACATGAAGCCTAGGTAGGAGGAGAGGTGATGATTAATTGGAACGAGCCAATAAGCGTCAGACAAGTCTATAGAGACGGTATATGCCCTTTTGGGCAGTAGGGTCCTTATGTGTTGAAGTGTGAGCATTCTGAACTTGTAGTTCACTATGAACTTGTTGAGTGGCGACAAGTCTAGAATGACTCTGAGTTTTTCTGAGTCCTTCTTTGGAACACAAAACAGCCTTCCTTGGAACTTGATGGACTTAACTTTTCGGATTACTCTTTTCTCTAAGAGTTCTCGGACATATTCTTCCAGAATGGGGGTAGAGTGTTGGAAAAATTGAGGAAATTGAGGTGGAGGACTGCTCCAGCTCCAACCTAGTCTCTTCTTTATTAGTCTGTGGGCCCAGGGATCGAAGGTCCAACGATCCCTAAATAGATGTAGTCTCCCTCCTACTGGAAGCATCTCACTTCTGTTTTTGCGGACCTGAGGCCTTGCCTCCTTGACCGCGTTCTTCCCTGGATCCCCTTCCCCTTGAAGGGCGTCTAGAAGAACCTCTGGCTGTTCCTCTAGCTTTTGAACGAAAGGAATAAGTCTGCCTTTCGAAGGCTGGGTTAAAAAATGGCGACTGTGTCACCACTTGTTGAGGTACCAGCTGGTACGTGGTTGGAGGTTGTGCCACTATCTGAGGAACCGCGGTCGCAGGAAGTTGTTGTTGTTGCTGTCGGTAGGGTTTAGCCAGCCGAGAGGATAGCCTAGGCCTTTTTGTCTTCTTCTTGGGTTGGGGACCCTCATCTGGAGAAGACTTTCTCTTAAGATCTAAGCCCCACTTTTTGAGAAGGTTCCTATTCTCCGTAGCGGCCTTGTCTACTACCTCTTTAACCAAATCGTTGGGAAAGAGGTCCTTACCCCCAGATATAAGAGGAGATGAGCTTCCTCGGTTCGTGCCTCACCGCAGCCGAGGCAAACACGAACTCTCTACAGGCCACTACCATCAACATGTCCTGGTTCTTGGGGTCACTTGCCATCGTTTCTAATGTCGTTTGCATCGACATTGACGCCGCAAGTCTTTCTTTCGTCTCTTGCTCTCTGCACATGAGAAACTCCGACAGCTTTGGAAGTTCCTCAACAAACTGACGTTCAGAAATATCAGCTTCCAGCTTCCCAAATGAGAAGGTAAGGTGGACGTCCTTCCAGTCTTTTTGGTCCAAGGGCAAGGTCAGAGATAACTGATTGTACTCCTCCAAGGAGGGGCATGGTTACCCTGCCTCCACCGTCTTTAAGGCTGCCTTATATCCCGTTTCCATGAAGGGAAAGGCTCTGGTTGGAGAGACCAAAAAGGAGGAAAGCTTCTTACTCAAGGCTAGCACCTTTGAGTTCGTGAAGCCCCTCTCTTTCATCGAGCTCGCTAGTAACGCCTGTGCTTTACTATGGTCAAGAATTATGACCTCCTTTGGCTCCGTCTACTCCTTTGAGGCTGGCTCCTTCTTAAGACGGACATAGCAGTCGGGGTAAGAGTCTTTGTTGGGCCAAAATTCCACATCTTCCAGGGGAATTGCGCCAAACATCTACGAAATAACAATCTTCCCGGTTGTCATTGGCATGTGTTCGTCATACCTCCAAAGATTGGTATCCGAGCACAAAGGAAGATCCTTCACGTTGAGTCGCTTCTGGGGCCCACATGATGCTGCAAGTCTACGTATCTCCAGTTTCATTGCAGCTTCCTTTTTATCATTCTTCTTTTGTATTTGTTGAATCATCCCAACAATAAAAGAAATAGTCCTTCCCAGGTCATCTGGGATAGCAGACGATGTAGTGGGAACAGGTTCTGGGGCCGGAACCGATGTAACCGACACCTAGTCGATTTCTTCCTCTTCTATTTCAGGAGCCTGGGACAGGTCCTCCTCCTGACCCTCTCCCAGAAGGTCCTTCTCTGTATAAACCGACACCTCCGACATCCTATCGTCCAATTGGATGTCTTGAAGGGCGGCCGAGACTTCAGAATCTACCGGATTCTGGGCAGTTGGTATCTCCTCCTGAGGCTGAGGAATGACTGCATCAGCCGATGCCTTAGAGAAAAGGTAGGCCCTCATCTTCTCATTTGGAAGGTAGGGGTCTGAAGTGTTTTTCTGAAAACCCCTCACCCAGGTTCGTAACTTTTCCCTGGCCGCATCCCTTGACTCCGCCGACTTAGGGGTGTCAAATGCCTCGGTAATCAGGTTAGAACATATGATACATACCAGAGGTTCCCAATACCGGAGATCACCTTTGGAGACTGCGCATGCTGCGTGCCTCCTGAATAACTCATGTCCACAGAAGTTCTTACTGAGGACAATGCAGAACATACCCCTGCACTTCGAATGGTCCTCCTGTAAAGAGAAGAGAATCCATGAGTGTCAAGTGAAGTCTTTTCACTTATTATTAATACATGTAGCTTATTCAGTAAATCTAGAAAGGAAAGAAGGAAAGACGTATTTCCTGCCCAGCCAATTGTTGTAACCTCCCAAGATATTAAAACTAAGGTTAATTCTATTCTAGAATACCTTATGAATTTTCCTAGGCGGAAAGTTAAGGTGTAGCTCACACAATAAAATAAAGTTTTAATATACGGGATAGAATGAATACAGAACGAACTCACTTTCTATATATTGTACGGTCTCAACAAAAGGTTGTACAAGATAACAATAATTATGTTGGAAGAACTTTAGTGTTACAACAAACTCTGTACTGTAGTTGCATTAATGCAGTGTGTACTACACCACAAATATAGCATCTACTGTACATCGCATGCTGTTGTGCCGGCCGGCATTTACCCCTGTATAGATCAAAAGTATACTACCTTTAATTGATAGGCGGCAATTCACTGGTTCGCAAATGTGTGCCGGCCGGCAATCACTGCCGGCCGGCAACTAAAAACACTAGCACCCGGCTGCCGGCCGCTAATCGTAGTGTCCGGCAGATCTCGGGATGTGTTCCTACTGCCGGCAGGCAAAGGTATCGATACTCATGCCGGCCGGCAGTGACTACGAACCAGAGAACCTTCACCTATCCGGCTGCCGTCCGTTAAAGCCGGCAGCCGGGCTAGGGGTACAAGACACTAGCAAGAGAAACAGTATGGATGTAAGGTTATAAGGCGTCATTGCCATACAACCCTCCATCCAGAAAGAGTGAACATATGGAAGGGGAGAATGTAACATTCAGGCTTCCTATCTATCCATAGCCTACCAGCAGACACGGAAGAGAGACCAAGGGAGGTCTGGGGTTCACTCTGTAAAAGAAAAAGGTCTCTGCCGGCTGGCACGTTATTGCCGGCCGGCAGAGAGCTGAGCCGGTCCCCCATCCTAGCCCACGTTAGGTATGGAAGTAGGACTGCGGCCAAAAGATGTGATGGCTAGGCCATCACTAAGAAAGATAGGGGGGGGGGAAGGGATAAGGGTCCTGTAAACTTCGTTCTAGTATGAGACACACCCAGCAGTTAGGAAAGCTCATCCTAACCTAGGGTTGTCTATTATGGAGGAAGATTGGCAATACTTGCTATCCTCCTCTATACCAGAACAAAGTTAGGTGTAGTTATTTCGACAGGCAAAGGAGAAAACTCATTCTCCAGCCCGAGAATAACAACACAAGATAGTCTGCTAGACCACTAGAAGAAGGAATCATCTCGTACAGAATCCTTCAGATGTGGACTAGGGAAGCATAGCCTCCTGTGTCTGCACCTAACCTAGCAAAGGGAACTCGTTCTCTATGCTAGGAAGACGCAGACCACAGACTAGTAACTCTGATGTTCTGCCCCAACCCAAAAACCAGTCACTCTGGTTACCAGGTCAGGACAGGCATATCCTAGTATAGTTATACCTGAATATTATTCAGATAGACCCGCTAGGACTAAGCCTAAGGCTTACTCAGAGGGAGAGAGGGATTGAACTTAGTCTCGGGAGGAGAAAAAAACAATCATAGATGTGCGAAAGTATACTAGAGCCCCATAGGCTACTAGCCTAGGTGCGGTGAGAATCGATTACCTAAATCACCGAAACTCTCTCGTATACAATCTTGGAGAAGAAAATTCAACAATATCTTACATGTATAAAATAATTGCCTATAGCTTCAATAACGTAACACTCGGAAAACTTATATCATGCATGAAAGTACTAGGGCCAGACGCCTAGGCTACTAAGCCTCGCGAAGGGCAAGATCGGTTACCTAAATCTCCGAACTGAAAACTAACGGCATCATATAAGAATTCCTAGAGGCGCTAAATAGCTAAATTTATTAAAGCATAATAACCTGGAACGTCGCTCTGGCTAACTAAATGACCCATGTATAGCGAG
>NC_090736.1:36114154-36116654 GCF_036898095.1 Palaemon carinicauda
TCGTAATGTATCGCAAGCAGTTCTGCGTGTAATTGAGGCTACAAAGTTGAGCAAAGCTACTATTCATCGTTGTTGCAAAAAAGCAAGGAAGTCTGGGGAATATGATGCAACAGACAATTTTGATAACGGTACTTTAAGAAGAATTGTCTATAATTTTTATGTCAGGGAAGAAAACCATATCTTGATAAGATTTTGTGTGAATTTAAAGAAAATTCGGAATTTCGTTGAAGCAAGGAATCATTACGCGTGACTTTGAAAGAAACGGCTTTTAAATACGGAAAAGTGGAAGGAAAACCATTTCTCATGGAACGACCTGATGTTGTCAGCACAAGAACAAAATTTAAAAGGAAAATGAAAATGAAAGGGAGTAATTCAGTAATATATATTGATGAAACTTGGGTGAATCAAAACTATACAGTAAAGTATTGTTGGACGGATATGAATTGCAAAAAACTAACAGGAGTGAAACCACCAACTGGAAAAGGAAAAAGACTTGTAATTCTACGTGCTGGCTCAAAGGATGGATTTGTACCAAATGCTGAATTGGTGTTTGAATCTAAAAATGATGGTGATTACCACCATCAAATGAATTCAAGAATGTTTGAAGAATGGTTCAAGCATCAACTTCTTCCCAATATACCTCCATCGTCTATCCTTGTTTTGGGTAACGCCTCTTATCATTCGGTTAGACAAGAAAGACGTCATAAAGGAATGGCTAAAGAATAAAGGTGAAAATCCAAGTAAACATCTGAATAAGTGTGAATTTGAAATGGTTAAATCACAATCCCATGGAATTAAAAATGATTATGTAATAGACAAAATGGCACAACACAACGGACATCAAGTGGTTAAGTTACCTCCTTATCACTGTGAATATAATCCCATAGAATTGATTTGGGTCCAAGTAGAGATCTATGTGGCAAAAAGAAACAATTTTAAAATGGCTGATCTGAAACCTCTCGTTAGAGAAGCACTTCAATCGGTGACAACTGCAAATTGGGCAAATGCAGTTAGGCATTCTGAAAACTTGCAATAGTGAGGATAGTGCTAACGATATCCGCATTGATAAATACAGTATATTGATTCATTTATTATTGAAATAACATCATCTGACGATGAAGATTCTTCGTGATATGTATTATGTATACAATCATCTTATTGCAATTCCTGTAATAACTTTTGTAAATAAAATATATCTCTCCCAATGATGAGTTTATGCTAAATAACCTTTAAAAAATGTAGCTTGTTGAATGAATTCCAGTGAGAATTATAAAACAATTTTATCAGAGCCGAAATACTTTTTCCATATCTATGTCATAATTTACAGAAGGAAATGTAAGAAATAATGAACGAGGATGCATGATTTTTGTTACTTTAAATGAAATATATTTTAAATCAAAATGCTATGTATTATATGCAAAAGTTAAATGTAAAAATTTTAGAAAATAACAGAATAATGTGGTCACAAAAGTGTTAACCAATGACAATAAAGAGAAATTATATTGTAGTTGATGGAAAATATGAAAGAACATTGAGGCTTTTAAAATAAAAATATATATGAGAAAGGATGAGAAATTTGTAGAAATCATAACCTGATGAATACAAATGATAGGAGAAACCTTCGAATGGGGAACAGTGTAATGCAAAATAATTAATCAAATAGAAGACACTTTACTTACAAGATTATAAGCAAATTAAAAAATACCATAAGACATAATGAATGGTAACAATATTTATATTACTTATCATTAAAGGGATCATAAAATAAAATGCCATATGGAAAATTTTAGGGTATAAGTCATAACAAATAAAAACAAGTGAGCAAGTCCTGAACGCGGACATGGTCCTCGTAGAGGACATACCTCCGCCAAGGTGACCTAGAGCGCCATATGTCCTAGAATCATGAATTGATGTGACTTCGACTTTCAAGTAACGTTTGACCTTTAATTTAGCTTAACCATTCAATGGCCTTGGCAGTTACCTGACACTGAGGTTGAAGGACTTTTGACTGTTTGTGTGTTGGTAGCATTGGGAAGCTCTTGTGGGTGTGTTCGATTTTATTTTTTTTTGACGTGATGATGGCATTGACGCGAGAGTCGAACATATGAATTAATGACCTTCACATGACCTTGGCTTCAAGTGACCTTGATCTTCAAATGTACTTGACCTTCACGTGACCTTGACCTTCAGGTGACCTTGACCTTCACGTGACCTTGACCTTCACGTGACCTTGACCTTCAAGTGACCTGCTTGACTTTTGACCTTCAAGTGATCTTTGTTCATTTGCCACTGATACTTAATATGACATTGATATAATGCACCAATATGACCTTGACCTTTGACCTTTATAAATTTGAACATCACCCATGGGTTGCGCCTGGACTAGGACTTCCCTGTTGGCTTATGCAAAAGTCAGTGCTTTATTTCTGTCTCTTGATATGGCCACTTATGTCATAGTGACACCAGTGACCCCTGTGACCTTGACCTTGGGGTGACCTTG
>NC_090736.1:36124154-36136654 GCF_036898095.1 Palaemon carinicauda
ACGTGACGTTCACTGACAGCAACCCCCCCCCCCCCCCCACCATACACAAACACACATTGCTCCTTATAAGGGCGACACTCTCCGTTATGGGAGGCGAATTGATTGACGCATTGCTTACCACATTCATTCACCTGGTTATAAGAAGCGAAGTTTTTATTATTTATACCTTCATAATAGAGTTTAAAAATAATTTAGGTAGAAGTACAGACAAAGTATCAAGAATATACATAATTTCAAACGTCTAATAAAGAACCTTTTCATGTTATCAATCAATTCAAAATGCATGTTTCGACAGGATGCGTCTTAGCGGGAAGACTGCATGATGGGAAATAGTCAGTCATATATTGAAAATTAGTCTTTTATTTTTGCATAATATTATGCACTGGCATAAATTGCATTTGGATTTCATAAAATTCAGGTCTTGAAAAGATCAGGTTCTTTTTATTTCCATTAAATGTTTAAAGGGTTGTGTTCGCCCTCAAGCCAAGCAGTAGTAGGCCTAGGCCTAACTCAATTCTTTCCCGAGACGCTATTTTTGCTTACTCATATTCAAAAGCAATTTTTACCAATATAGAAAAAGCTCGTTCATCATGGAAAATGGCCCAATAAATAAGCGAGAAAAGAGGACAGAATAAAACATTACTAAATATCAATATTAGCTCAACACACGGCCTACGATCTCTAACTTTGAACCTAAAGTGTAATCAGCATTACACTATTAACATTATTCTCACCTTTGCTGATTTTAATCATTAGTATCGTTGTAATTATCACCATTATATCTTATAACACATACATAATCGACTAAGTAATGAAGCCTCTATCTAAGTTTTGTTTCTCGGGTATGAATGGATAAACCGACTGGCATCACATGACAACTATTGCATTGCAAATTGCTTACCTTCAAGACTTATCCTTCGGGACTCTGTCTGTAGCTGGGAAAACACGTGTTAGTAACATCATTGATGTTGCAAAACTTCCTTCCGTGACAACGGTAGAAAAAAAACAGCGATGGAAGCAATGCTGCTTCGATAACACATTCGGTGCCATTCTCTCTTTTTTTTTTTCTTTTTCTTAAAGTCAACGTCATGTTGATCCGTAACTGCTTCAAAATCTCACTGTAGTTTCACATTTCATTCAATCTCACTAGACCATCTTCGGGTCAACATTATCTCTTGTTCTCTGTTCTGCGTTTGCTACTAACACAACAAAATTATACGTTGAATGAGTATTCTTTAGGAGCCACATCAAAGTGCGTCCTACCCTCCTCTCGGCCGGATGGGGTCTGGGAGGGTCAGGGGAGCCTGGGGAGGGCTTAGGTGACGCTTGAACCTTGAGTACTCTCTTAACGGATTACCTTTGATGGAAAAAGCCTTTCTGATTTTACAAGTATAACAGAATTAATACTCAGTTATCATTTTGGATACGTTTTGATACCGATTGAAATCACTGAATCTCAATACAAGAATTTTGTACCATGGAGTCAAACTTGATTTTAAAATGCTTGGTATATGAGTGAATAAGTGTATGTTATGCTTATGCCATTCCAATTTAAATCACATTTTGATAAGTTATTTATGGGTTATCACCGATACGCTATAAATCCTAAGTAAAAAAAAAAAAAAAAAAAAAAAAAAACTGATATATTGTCATTCACAAACGTTTTAACACATACACACACACTCAGCCACACGCACACACACACACACACACACACACACACATATATATATATATATATATATATATATATATATATATATATATATATATATACATATACATATATAAGCCGTCAGTAGTCCACCGAAGAACAGAGGCCCCAGTATGTCTATCCACTCGCAGTATATATATATATATATATATATATATATATATATATATATATATATATATATATATATATATATATATATATATATATATATATATATATATATATATATAGCCTATACATATATATATATATATATATATATATATATATATATATATATATATATATATATACTATGTGTTTGCTTAAGATATATGCATAATTACACATATATACAGTATATCATACCATATCTATGTGTGTGGGTTGTGGGTGTGCTTGCCTAAAAACCTTCAACCATTTTTGTTGAAAAACTGGTACTAATGTCTCAATTGATCTTTCTCTTTTTCCTCAGGTGATCTATTCAATCATATTTGTATAATGTTCAACATTCGCTTATTCTTGTCTTCTCTTATTTATTTTCTGATCTGAGGAACTTATGAACGAGATTTTTTTTTCTATACATTGAATTGAAATAGGACGGTCTCTCTATTGGATTATTGCTGAAACAAATGTAGATATTGCTGTATTTCATAACGATGACCATCAGCGGAATATTTTAAACAGTTGAATGTCAGGATGCCAGAGAACTTCAAATCATTCATTCATTGAAAAGTTGAAGTTTCTTTTAGTTTAGTGCGTTTGTAACACGAAATCGATTTGATGGAAGTGTGGTACATTCTGAAACTTCCGAGAGTGCGGCTCTGCCAGTTTGACCGTTAAGTATCAGGTTGACGGCTCCCCACTACAACAAGCTCGAAGGTTGTTTTGGTATTCAAAATGGATAGAGGTATACTTGCATTCCAACTTCACCGTGATCGGAATTCGTGTTCTGAATAGACTATAATTATACCTGCTATTTCTGAGGGTGAGTGGAATAGTCATTCCCTGGTGAAAGGGGATACCTTGAGAGGTAACCCCCCACCCCCACCCCACCCCACCCCCGGAAGCCATACTCTCCCACAATTTGCTGAACCAGCGGGTTGTAGATAAGAAAGGGAGAGGAGAAAAGTTGAACCTGTGTGTGTGTACGCGGGTATGCGCGTATGTGCCTATCTATCTAAATATTTGGAGGTAAATAACGACGGCATGTGTACACTGGAGAACAATATTTTGTAATCGGGATAAATATAAAACTCGTGTCATTTATAATTTCCAACTTGGAGCCTCTCGTTCATTTGGAGATTAAACGAAGCACACCACAATCGTAGATAGTCAAATATTAAACTGGCTCCATTTACAAAAGAATGGGACATTCCCAGATTCAGTAGTAATTTCTTCTAGGATGATAATAATGTTATTGATAATTTAGAGTACATGTTCTGTAAGTATACACTGCAACACGTGTATTCATGTGGCTCTTTCTCAACTGGCTATGCCGGTGGCCAAACTATGTTTGGGGGCTATGACCGCCTGTAGTTACATGAACTTTTCATAATATCATGAATAGGCAGAATTAACATATGCCCAAAATACCACGTTGAAAGAAAAGGATTTACACCAGCAATTTGTATCATTTTAATGCTACTGTATTATGCACCACGCTTGAAATATTACTGACGTAAGAGAAATGTGAATTCTCTATAACAGTCTTGAACTGACCGATATGCTCACGCAAATCTTAGGAAACACTATAGCAATGACCTTTCCAGAATATTTTGTAATTTTAGTGTTCAGCAACAATACGTGTTTTCTACTCGATTTTTAAATATATGAGATTTGACGTTGCTGGTGGATGAATATATAACTGACAGTAATTGCGATTAAGTCATTCATATGAATAAGGATATGAGTGAAATTTAGGCTGTTGACGCACGAGTCTCTCTCTCTCTCTCTCTCTCTGTATGTGTTGTGTGTGTTGCGCCTTCGGTAGAACGCCTAACTGGGAAGAATAGGATAACGCAACATAGGTAGTAGATTGGCTATGGCACCAACTGCCTGTTGAGATATTACCACTAGAGAGTTACTGGGTCCTTTGACCGGTCAGACAGTACAACAGTGGATTCTTCTCTCTGATTACAGCTCATTTTCCTTTGCCTGCACGTACACTAAATAGTCTGGCCTATTCTTTACATTTTCTCCTCTGTCCTCATACACCTGACAACACTGAGATTATCAAACAATTCTTTTTTCGCTCAAGGGGTTAGCTACTGCACTATGATTTTCAGTTGAGTGGTTTCTTCTTGGTAAGGGTAGAAGAGACACTTTAGCTATAGTAAATAGCTCTTCTAGGCAAAGGACACTCCAAAATCAAACAATTGTTCTCTAGTCTTTGGTTGTGTCGTAGCCTCTGTACCATGGTCTTTCACTGTCAATGGGTAGAGTTCTATTGTTTTAGGGTATACTCGGGCTCCCTATTATATCTTATTTTTCTTCCTCTTTTTTCTCAAGTTATTATAGTTTATATATGAAATATCTAAATTAATGTTGTTATTACAGGTATTCTTAGAATATCATATCTTGATTGTTCATTACTTCTCTTGTAATTTATTTCCTTTTCTCACTGGGCTATTTTTCCTTGTTGGAGCCCTAAGGCTTATACCACCTTACTCTTTCAACTAGGCTTGTAGCTCAGCTTGTAATAATAACAATAACAAGGTAGAAAAAGTTAACTCAAGTCCAAGAGATACCTTGGAATAACTGTTTCAAGTCCCTGACTGGACGAGGTGAAACGGATGGGCCCGATATTACTCGCCATCGCAGACTTTATTCAAGCGACAACTTTAAATTTGTCATGATTCTTTTCCCATCTCTAAAAAAATTAGAATATTTATCAACATAAATTTCCGTAATGCATATTAATTACTATGTCCCTACTATTCACTTTTGAAAATGGGTATGCAAAATCACACTACTTATGAGGCTCGAATTTAGGTAAAAATAGATATCTTAACGCATGGGATTCATTATTTACCATTTTTTTTTATCTAGGTCTGCTTTCTACAGGTATTATTTTATCCAACGGTCATCAGTATATCCCAGATTTAAATGAAATTGAAATATGACTATTGAATAAAAAAAAATCAAAACTATATAATAATAACATCTGTTCAATTGATGGCTCTGCAAAATTCATTACTGCGCACAGAAGGTAACTGTCTTTATAATACTCAAGATGAACCAGCGATATCATTATGTTTTTTCAACGCAGTTTGTACTTCAATATTCTACTCGGTCTCTTTCCATCCCTCGGTAGGGGGTGAGGGAGTAGTCATAACCTTATGGGAGGAGATACCCTGAAGGTACACTCGGAAACCTCAATCTCCGTCAAATTCCCAAAACTGCCAGGTTGTAGTACATATACTCCGTATGTGTACTAATAATTCTCACCAAATATCACCTAGATAATAAAGAGCTATGTGTGTGCCTCCCTCTCTCTCTCTCTCTCTCTCTCTCTCTCTCTCTCTCTCTCTCTCTCTCTCTCTCTCTCTCTCTCTCTCTCTCTCTATATATATATATTATATATATATATATAATTATATATAATATATATATATATATATATATATATATATATATATATATATATATATGTATGTATATATATATATATATATATATATATATATATATATATATATATATATATATATATATATATATATATATGTCCTGTCACAATCAGTGGCATTGCCAGACCTATGATTAATCGGTCTCTTTCCATCCTTCAGTAGGGGGAGAGGAAGTAGTCATAACCTGGTGGGAGGAGGTACTCCGAGAGGTACACAGGGAAACCACAATCTCTCTCAACTTGCCGAAACTGCCGGGTTTTAGTTCCGGAAGGAGTGGGGTGGAAAGGGTTGAATCTGTGTGTGTGTGTGTGTGTTCATATCTATCTAAATATTTAGCCGTCATTTTGATGGATCTGGCACACTAGTAATGAATATTTGTCATAAGGTTAAACATTAGCTTAACATTATAGATTCTCTTATTAGATTCACATCAAAATTCAATGATTATTGATGTAATATTTTCGTATTCGACAAGTGAACTAGATTCAGCCATAATTCATGTTTCATAATTTATATATTGTATCATGCGAGAGTTATTAGATATAACTTAAATGTTTAAAGGCCGCTCATGAATGGCAGAGGTTAAGGAGAGTGACAATATCCTAGCAGGGCAATGCGCTAGAGACTGACCATATATACATATGATCAGTGCCTAAAGACCCTCTCCATCCAAACTAGGACCAGAGGAGTCAGGCAATGGCTGCTGTTGACTAAGAAGGTGGACCTATAGGTTTCCCCAAAAACGCCATCCCTTGTTTACAAGGATGGTCAGATTGCAGACACTAAAGAAACTATCAAGCTTGAGCGGGTCTAGAACCCGAGTCTTGCTGAACGAGTGAACAATTTGATATTGTGTATCTGGTGAAATAATGTATTGATAGGAAGGAACTTTTTTCTTTTCTCAGAACCATCTGAAATAATTTTCAAGTCAGTATAATTCCAGAGAAAATTCTATATTTTCAAGGTTCATTAACAAGTTTACCCTGATTATAATAGCGATATTCTATTTATCTTTCAGAAATAATTTCAACTAGAAAATTAGATGAAGTGAGTATCGTTATTATTTAACGAGCAATGAGAGTCGGACGGTAACGATCCTCCAGAAAAAAAAAAAAAAACGCCAGGAAGGAAACATTATCTTTACTTCAAGACAAAATAGAAACGTTACAGGTTTTTTTTTCCTTCGTTTGGTTATCATTGTATTTAATTTTCTTCTTCTTCTTCTTCTTCTTCTTCTTCACGGTGCGTATTCCTAAGCGAGACTCTTCTTTGACATCTCTTGAAAAGACTCATTGCTGAAAATAGCTTTCAGATTTTATCCGACTTTCTCGTTTTGTTTCTTCTTCTCTAATGTTCCGACTTTTCTCTCTAGACAATCCTATTTTGGGATGAACTTGGAAACCCTTAGAAATAAGTAAAATCGACTTCAGTTTTCCAGTTTCAACTCTTTGGAACATGTATCTTAAATCCATGGCTTGTTCGCTATTTACACATTAATAATAAATCATCAGGTAAATTGCTTTTCAGAACTGCTTTATTATTATTATTATCATTATTATTATTATTATTATTATTATTATTATTATTACTTTCTAAGCTAAAACCCTAGTTGGAAAAGCAAAATTCTATAAGCCAGAGGGCTCCAACAGGGAAAATAACCCAGTGAGGAGAGGAAATAAGGAAACTACATTAAAAGTAATTTATAATTAAAATAAAATATTTTAAGAACAGTAACAACATTGAAAGAAATATTTCATATGTAAACTGTAAAAAAAATTAAAAAAGCAAGAGGAAGAGAAATAAGATACAATAGTGTGCCCGAGAGTACCCTCAAGCAAGAGAACTCTACCCCAAGATAGTGAAAGACCATGGTACAGAGGCTATGGCACTATCCAAGAACCAAGACCAGAGAACAATGGTTTGATTTTGGAGTGACCTTATCCTAAAAGAGCTGTTTACCATAGCTAAAGAGTCACTTCTACCCTTACCAAGAGGAAGGTGGCCACTGAACTATTACACTGAAGTAGTAAACCCCTTGAACGAGGTAGAATTGTTTGGTAATGTCAGTGTTGTCAGGTGTATGAGGACAGAGGAGAATATGTAAAGAATACCCCTGACTACGTGGTGTATGTGTAGGCTAAAGGGAAATGGGCCGAAACCAGAGAGAAGGATCCAATTTAGCTCTGTCTGGCCAGTCAAAGGACCCAATAACTAAGCAGTAGTATCTCAACTGGTGGCTGGTGCCCTGGCCAACCTACTGCCTGCAGAAAATGCGTTGTATTCTTACCTCTAAAAAAAAAAAAAAAAAAAAAAATCAACTATTTGTAGTTCACTGCAAGGCAAAGATCCCAGACATGTCAATTCACGTCTGGGGTTTGGCCAGTTTTCATCACCACGCTGGTCAGTATGGATTGGAGATTGGGGGAGGTTTTCGTCTGATAGTTCACAGCAAACCAACTTAGTATGGGTGACCCTGACTAGTACAGCTAGCTTTGCGGATGATGGCGATAGCAAACCCTCTCACCAAGTAAGGCATCATCACCACTCATAAGCAATATCTGCCACACCCTTAGAAATATATATAGGGAAAAACAATTGCTTTCATCCAAACTTTCATCTAGTGTTTTTTTTTTTTTTTTTTTTTTTTGGGTGTGCTAATGTTTACGAAAACTATATAGTCCGGGTATAAACTATCTGGAAGCAGTTGTGGAATAAATCTTGAAATATTTTCAAAGTTTATTTCCTAAGATTACATAAGTATAGAAAGCAAAAATCTCTCAAGTGAAAATGAAAATCAGAAACAAATTGATGGTAGAAATGGCATTTGGAATGTGACAGGAGGCTGTAAAAATAATTTGTGGCTTCTGTAAAATTACAGTTAATTTTTTTCTTTTCTCCGATAAAAGGGAGAAATCATTATGATGAAAGTAACTATTAATTCAGAAAAAATGCACGACATCAATATTAGGATGAAGAGTGTACCCTACAGCGCAAATTAATCCCGGAGTGTTATGAGGTTAAGTGGATTGTTGACTCATTGAGATGAGAAGGAAAAAAAGCATATTCGATTCTCTTGATAAAGTGAAATGAAATGAAACACCAAAGCAGCTCTGGAACTATGCAAGGGTGGGAGGGATAGAAAGAATAAAAGAATAAGGTTCTCTTGAAATCACAGTTATTGATGTAAGGTGTAACACTTTTAAATCTCAACCGACAAAAGGTTGAAAATTTGCAAATCAAAGACACATTGACAAGAAAAAGCAAGATTTATGCTTAGGCAGTAAATAGATAACAAGGAAAACAGATATGCATATTTTTGATAGTGTAGGGATTGAATACCTTTGATATTCATGAAAGGAATCATAAACAAGAACACAAGGTTGATGTATTGAAGGGGTCATATCTGTACGTCCATTATTATTATTATTATTATTATTATTATTATTATTATTATTATTATTATTATTATCTAAGCTACAACTATAGTTGGTAAAGCAGGATGGTATATAACCAAGGGCTTCAACAGGGAAAAGTAGCCCAGTGAGGAAAGGAAATAAATAAATTACAAGAGAAGTAATTACCAATTATAAAATCACATATTTTAAGAACATGAACATTGAAATATATCTTCTATAAATACACTATAAAACGAGAGTTATGTTAGCTTGTTCAACAAACATGAATAAAGAGAAGACCAAATAGAGATACATGGGTCTATGCGCTGTAAAGTATGCAAAAAAACGAAATGCATTCACAAAGTTGTTACATTGGATGGCTAATAGTTGCACGAGGCAAAAGATGATTTAATTATCGTGAACTAGTGTAGGGATTACTGGCGCGTAAATGTCTATGTAATGTAAAGAATTTAAACTTGAAATGTTTACTCAAATTTGTTACATTGAACGACGCATAAATATAAGAAGATGATAAGCTTTAATGATATTGAAACAAGTATAGTGATTACTAAGGATACAAAGGTATATGTATTGCAAAATATATCAAAATCTATTTCAAGAGAGTTTTGGTATATGTAATGATTATGAACTAAATTATATAAAATGGGGAAAGGTATTGATCTGTCTTTTTCTTTTTGAAATGCTTCGTATACAAGTACAACATGGCCTTCCTCTCTCTCTCTCTCTCTCTCTCTCTCTCTCTCTCTCTCTCTCTCTCTCTCTCTCTCTCTCTCTCTCTTACAAATTAATCCTTTAGCTATATTTTTTTTGGTAGTCCATGCAATTAATTCTACTATTTTTGTTCATATAGCAAATAAAAAATGCACACGAACGGAAATATGTTAATTTTTTTATATAATCACCCTCCATTATTCAATAATAATAATAATAATAATAATAATAATAATAATAATAATAATAATAGTAATAATAATAATAATAATAATAATAATAATAATAATAATAATAATAATAATAATAATAATAATAATAATAAACTTCAGATCACGAAG
This sequence comes from Palaemon carinicauda, assembly GCF_036898095.1. Classification (NCBI taxonomy): domain Eukaryota; kingdom Metazoa; phylum Arthropoda; class Malacostraca; order Decapoda; family Palaemonidae; genus Palaemon; species Palaemon carinicauda. The sequence continues at coordinate 36,133,951 of NC_090736.1, forward strand.
TCTCTTCATGGTGTTCACGTTTACGTCAACCAAGATATACCTCTCAGGGTACCCCTCTCTCAAGGGAATGACTACTCCCTCTCAGAAATAACAGGTATAATTATACTCTATTTAGGTCAAAAAGTCTGTTCATGGCGAGGCCGGTATGCACGTTTCCCTCTATATATTTTAAATGCCAAAACAACCTTCGAGCTAGTAGGTAACTTATAACTGATACTTAACCATTGTTCTCTACTCTTGGGTAGTACCATAGCCTCTGTACCATAGTCTTCCACTGTCTTGGGTTAGAGTTCCCTTGCTTGAGGGTACACTCGGGCACACCATTCTGTCTAATCTCTCTCTCCCTCTTGTTTTGTTAAATTTATATAGGAGATATTTATTTTAATGTTGTTACTCTTCTTAAAATGTTTTATTTTTCCTTTTTTCCTTTCCTCACTGGGCTATTTTCCCTGTTGGAGCCCATTGGGTTTATAGCATCCTGCTTTTTCAGCTGGGGTTATAGCTTGGCAAGTGATATTAATAATAATAATAATAATAATAATAATAATAATAATGACGATGATAATAATAATAACGGTCAAACTAGCAGAGCCGCACTTAAGGAAGTTTCAAAATCTACCACACCTCAATTGAACCTACTTCATGATACGAACGCACTATAGCAAATATAAACTTGAATTTTTCATAATATTCCGCTGAGGATCAGCCTTATGAAATACAGCAATAACTACATTTGTTTCAGCAATTATCCTCTAGAAAGACCGTCTCGTTTCTAATGATTGTATAAAAAACAATAAAACGCTTTGATTTGATTGACAAGTCCCTTAGGTCAAAGAATGAGAAAAGACAAGAATTAACGAACATTGAAAGACAAATATGATTTATCAGATCAGACGGGGAAACAAATGAAGATCAATCATTGAGACGTTTGTCCCAGCATTTCAAGAATGGGTATTATTATTATTATTATTATTATTATTATTATTATTATTATTATTATTATTATTATTATTATTATTATTATTATTACTTGCTAAGCTACAACCCTAGTTTGAAACGCAGGATGTTATAAGGCCAGGGGTCCCAACAGGGAGTGTAGCCTAGTGAGGAAAGGAAACAATGAAAAATTAAATATTTTAAGAACAGTAACAACATTAAAATAAATAATTCCTATATAAACAATAAAAACTTAAACAAAACAAGAAGAAGAGAAATTAGATAGAATAGTGTGCCTGAGTGTACCCTTAAGCAAGAGAACCCTAACTCAAGACAGTGGCCTACGGGCTGCAAGTGTGCAAGAGCCCGTGCTTGGCCATAAGGGCCAGGCAATCTAAAACAACAAACCCAGTGGAACACCATGGTACAGAGGCTACGGCACTACCCAAGACTAGAGAACAATGGTTTGATTTTGGAGTGTCCTTCTCCTAGAAGAGCTGCTTACCAAAGCTAGAGAGTCTCTTCTACCCTTACCAAGATGAAAGTAGCCACTGAGTAATTACAGGCAGTAGTTAACCCCTTAGGTGAAGAAGAACTGTCTGGTAATCTCAGAGTTGTCAGGTGTATGAGGACAGAGGAAAATCTGTAAAGAATAGGCCAGACTATTCGGTGTATGTGTAGCCAAAGGGACAGTGAACCGTAACCAGAGAGAAGAATTTAATGAAGTACTGTCTGGCCAGTCAAAGCACCCCGTAACTCTCTAGCGGTAGTATAATAATCGGATGAATGGAACCCCATCATGTATAATAAATGGATGTACTGCCGAAGCACGTAAAAAAGAAAGAAGGAAAAAAAATCGATTTATGGGCAATCAATGAGTGGCAAAAGGAAAGGGTGTTAGAAAAACAGCAATGATGTAGGGTGAACCTAACTGACAAGGGAAGCATTTACGAACCCCAACACCGGTTGGACCACAGAACCACCAAAGGTAAAGAACCATCCAAGGTTGAAGGTTTTCAAACGCACACACACACACAGACACACACACACACACACACACACATATATATATATATATATATATATATATATATATATATATATATATATATATATATATGTATATATATATATATATATATATGTATATATATATATATATATATATATATATATATATATATATATAAATAAATATCTATATATACATATATATATATATATATATATATATATATATATATATATATATATATATATATATATATATATATTTGTCAATATGCTGGAGGAAGGATCAGAAAAACAAAATTTTTTTGGACTATCGCTTTCGTATTTTCTTACCTCTTCAGGTCCAATTGATACAAAGTTATGAACAGAATCAAAGTCACCTCTGCGACAGCAGTAAACAAGAAAAAAAAAAAACAATACCATAAAAATTAGTACACAACTAGTTTAGAAATTACAGCTAGTTTACAAATCAGTTAGTTTAAAAATTACAGCTAGTTTAAAAATTACCATTGTTTAAATACATTATTTATAGTAGTTCATCAAGTTTATACATTCCTGGGCTATTGTTGATCAACTCTACATGTTTTTTCTTTATGATATATGATTCTATGATATTGCGTTTTGTTATGTCCTTACAATATAAAATCTCTTTTGGCCCTTTCCAATTAATGGTGTGATTACAGTTATTCATATGCTGAAACAAACTACTTGTTTGGTTTCCTGTTCGAACATTATATCTGTGTTGCTTTAGTCTTGT
>NC_090736.1:36146654-36149154 GCF_036898095.1 Palaemon carinicauda
TCTACGCTCATTTCCAATCTTTTCTTTATTATGTTTTTTAGTCTTTACTGGTAGTCTTCATTGATTTTATTTAAGAACTTTTCCACCAATCCCTTGTGCTGATCCCAATATAAATTTAGTTAAATGAATGTTCATTTCCTCTTTACCTGTTTCCATTTCATCATGTAGCTGGGAGTACCTAGTTTACATTGCTAAACTAAACTCCTTAGATTTTTTAAAGGAGTGTTTATTTTCTTTCTTAAAATTAATTTTCATTTTTCTTTCCTTAGATTTAAACAAACTTTATATTAGCAATTAATATTAATTTCCCTGTCCAACTCCTTTCTCAATCAGAGTTTTCTCACTATCTTTTAGTAGTTTCAAGTTTACTGTACTTCCCATATAGATATCTTAAAGGGTTCTAACATAAGACTCATTTATTCCTTGTGTTTGATGGCCTTTCAATATTATTATTATTATTATTATTATCATTATTATTATTATTATTATTATTATTATTATTATTATTATTATTATTATTATTATTATTACTAGCCAAGCTACCACACTAGTTGGAAAAAGCCAGATGCTATAAGCCCTAAGGCTCAAACAGGGAAAGATAATTCAAACCGTTTTGTAGTAATAGCAGTAACGGTTTTATAGGCCTTGATCCAACGACAAACTTTGTTATAAAAAAAAAAAAAAAAAAAAAAAAAAAAAAAAAAAAAAAAAAAAACGTTAAGTAGCGGCCAAATCATTGACACGCTAATTTTTTTTTTTCTTTTTTTTAACCAAATCCACTTAAAAGTTCGTTTTATTCTAAGTTCAAAGGTTAGTCAGATTGAGGAGTCAATAATCAATCTGTCCTTTGAAGTCTGACTACTAAAGATCTCACGCTGCTGCTAATTTCAACTTTTTAACCACTTTCCGTAGAATGTAGTGTCGGAATTGTTTTTTCCATGGAATTACATTTTGCGAGTGGAATTTTTACTATTAAGTACGAATTTCCATCGTTTTTACAGCAACATAATATAATATAATATAGAATAATATAATATGATATAATATAATAAACCAGATTACTGAAAATTCTCAAAATAAGGAATTAGAATCGTACCGTTCTGTAGCTTTTGTTTACATTACGCGAGTTTACAGTGAATTACATTATGTGAGTACATTTCTTAATACAGTATTAAGAATACATTTCTGTTGTTTTTACATATATCATTATGATAGAAATAGTAAATAACTGAAAATCCTTCAGCAAAGGAATTACAATCTTAGCGTAGCTTTTGAATATATTGAACAAGTTATAAAGTGAATTTTATATTAAACATATATTTATGGTGTTTTTACACCCATCAGTATAATAAGAATAGTAGATAACTGAAATCCTCCAATCAAGGAATTACAATTGAAGTTGGAGGGAGGTTATGTTTTCACCCCTGTTTGTGTATGTGTATGCATGTTTGTTTGTGAACAGCTTCCTGGCCACAATTTTAATTGTAGAGTAATGAAATTAGCGGGGATTTACTGTTATATATAAAGCTGGATATAATTATATTTTGGAAGGTCAAGTTGAAGGTCATGGTCAAGTAAAATGTCCCATTCACGCAATCAGCCACAAGTTTGGACATTGTTGTCACTTAGATTTCAAACTTGGTTCATATTTGAGTGTATGAAAATCCACGTCAATTAACACATGTTAAGGTCAAATATCAAGGTCAAGATAGAACAAAAGGTCGAGAAATAAGCTGTCGCAGTGGAGGTCTGCGCTCTATTGAGTACCTCTCTAGTTTACTAAAATTCAGTTCATAGAGTTTTCTATCGTTTTCCCCCGTAACACTGAAAGCAAGTACTAATGAATACATCCTATTAATAGTTATCCAGATAATTACTTTTCATAAATATATTTCGAAAATATAGAGGGAAAAAAATCAGTTGGTTTAAAATAAGATCACAAACAACGATTATATATTGCTGTCATTAAATTCAATATCCAAATGAAATGGCTATGGGCGTAATTCATCATAGTCATTTCATTATTGCCGTGAAATATATGAAGAGTAAATCTGTAATTTGATGGGACATAATTGAATGATTACCCTTTCTGATTGGGGGTACCTTGACGTGGTGAAGGGTTTGCGTATCGCCGTGATCAGCAAAATTGTACTACCCATGGCCATCCATACTAGGTTGGTTTGTTGTGAGCATCAGACACAAATCTTCCACCATCACCACTTCACACTGGCTAGCGTTAAAACTGATCAAATAACAGACATGAATGGACATGTCTGAAGCCTTTGTCCTGCAGTCGACTAGAAATGGCCCCATTTGTTATTGTTGCTGTATATGTGCGCACCCACTCGCACACACACACACACATATATATATATATATATATATATATATATATATATATATATATATATATATATATATACATATATATATATATATATATATATATATATATATATATATATATATATATATATATATATATATTCATATATATAAC
>NC_090736.1:36161654-36179154 GCF_036898095.1 Palaemon carinicauda
AGAAGACCGTACTGCATACAAGGGCGTGCACATCTACAGGTACTCGGCGATCCACGATCGTCGTAAATAACTATAAAGATATCTCATACCTGTAGAATGCCACCCTACGTAACACCACGAGTTCCAAGAACTCACTGACGCTGATGAGCAAGTCAACTGGATCAAGCTGCAATGCCTGCAGGCAATCCAAAATGCCACGGGAACACTAAGGGTGGTAGAATACGAGACGTCAACGGATCTCGCACGCCGCAAACCGCACCGTTCTCAATAGATACGGGCCAACTCGTTCGAAACTTCTCCAACGAACAAGTGAAGGGACGGGGCTGATGAATGCCGCCGGTGACAAACACCAGCGACCACACACAAGGTAGCGAAGGAAGTGATTCCAAAACTCCAAAATTGAAGTGGCAAAGCGTCAGGCTGTGAGGAGGAACTCGAACTAACCCTGTCCCTTATCACCACCATTCGATCAAGCCTTCCACTCGAGTCAACACAGCTCATACGAGAGAAAAACAACGATCGTTAATAAGGCACTTCAGTGGTTCACTAATACCGGGGGAAAAGGTGGTAAACAAAGCAAAACTGTGAAGTCATATGACTCTCTTTGTGGAGGATTAATTTTTGTTTTATTTTTTGTTTATTTTCTTTTGCCAAACACACACAGAGAGAGAGAGAGAGAGAGAGAGAGAGAGAGAGAGAGAGAGAGAGAGAGAGAGAGAGATTGTGTTAGCGAGCGAAAGTAGTTAGTGTATCGATCGTTTGTGGTGAGAAAGACTGTTAGTATAAATGAGATTGTTTGTTTATGTTTTTAGTTAGGTTACGACAGTGGTGAATGTCTTGGGTGAATGCTTATTTTGATTTGACTGCTGTAAGCGTCAGTTGTGTGAACGCTGGATTTATTATTTTTCTTTACCAGCGAGGAAGTGATTATTTATATTCTGAGCCGTGATTCCTCCTTTGGAGTGACTCCATTTTTTTTAGAAAGTGGATGTATTGTTGATGACCTGGCCTGTATTACGATTTTGTTTGTACTGCTCATTTGACTGCTCAATTGTGTATTTGGATTGATGATGATGATGATGATGATGATACTGGCACCTGTGACTCAAGGAGTTGAGGCCATTATGGCATATTAAGAGTGACTCCTGTTTACCATATAGTGGTAGTTTGCCGTGAAAAGACAGTTCGGCTTGTGTGTGGCAACAGTGCTGGTGTCGCAATATATATAAACATATTTTGAGTTGGTGTGCGGTTTAGATTTAAGTTTGTTAGGTTTTTTTGCGTTTATTTGGATGGGGTTTATGGTATATATAGTGTAAAGTTTTTGATGCTGGTGATTCTAGTTTAAAGTGTTAAGTTTTGATTAGTTTAAAGTTTTTTTTGTGTGTATGGTTTGGTTTGATTTATTATAGTTTGTAAGAAATATAGTTTTAAGGTCATGATTTTGTTTATTTTGTCCTTTTGTCTAAGAGTCTGGTTTTAGATAACGTCAGGGGAAAGTTTGTGTTGCGGAGACAATTGTCAGAAGTAAGATTCAAGTGTGTGGGGGTTGTTTTTGCAACATCCCGCCACATCTGACAAAGTTCATCAAACTAATAAAAAGCTTATATATACGAAAAACGACGCTAGATTATTAATAAACTTAAAACTAAAACAAGATCAAAAGGTTGGACAAGTATTAACAACTTATAATTAAATTATAATGAATTTACTTTAATGTAATATATATATATATATATATATATATATATATATATATATATATATATATATATATATATATATATATATATATACTCTTTATATAACCTGCATTAGTTGTCCAGACCATTACCTAAAAATAGACGACACCGTTAAATATTCATAATTAATTAGGCTTTACTAATTTTTTTTCTGTACCTGACCATCATGCGATCCTGTAAGTTTCGTTATATATACATATATATATGTATATATATATATATATATATATATATATATATATACATATATATATACATGAGCGTGTATGTTCATATATATATATATATATATATATATATATATATATATATATATATATATATATATATAGATACAGTATATATATAAGTATATATTTATATATATATAAATATATATATAAATATATATATATATATATATATATATATATATATATATATATATATATATATATATATATATATATATATATATATATATAAGAACATACACGCTTATGTGTGTGTATTATATACAGTATATATATATATATATATATATATATATATATATATATATATATACATTGATAGGTTTGATAGGTAGATGAGTAAAATAAGTGTTCAAGAATTGTCTATTTTGGTTACGTTTGTTTTAGTGCACACATGCGTATCTATTTAAGTAAGCTGACTATAGTTCAATCTAAATTTTACGTGTATGTATGTCTATGATTGTGTATGTGACCCAGTTAAGTAAGATTAATTTATTATCGTTTTTGTTTTTATATTTTGTCCTACTGGAAATGACAATTTAATATTTTGTAGATACGTCAGGATAATAAAGAGTGTCCTGATGATAAAGAAATTATAGAACACTGTTCTGTTGTTCTACATTTGCCTCAAACTACCAAGAAGGAAAAGGATTGTTATGTTTATTCAAAGCTGTATGATTGATATGTGGTACACATTGTTTACACAATTGTATGTCACCATCTATTTTAAATCGTGTTTAATACTGTTTTTTCATAGTGTCAGTTCACTTACACTTTCGGGATTCCAGTGCGTAAAATTTCATAAACTTTTCATTGAAATATTTACATATACATACTTTTTTCATATTTTAAGAAATTTAATTTCTTGTACACGACAAAGTATCATGAATGTGGTAAATTAATAAAAAAAAAAAGAAACTAATTGAAATATAATCCAGTTAGTAAGTTAAACTTCCTCAGCAATGTGTTGGGATTTTTTTTTTTTTTTTGTCAGTTTCGGTCCGATAATTACCCAAAAGTGAACAAAATTATAAGTCATAGAGACTCTTCGTGAACATAGAATGACAAATGGTTTACTCACGCCGATAGATATTTTTGTTATTCAATTTCAAATGAAAAATAACTAAATTTCAGCCGCATCGTAAGTGAATTCCATTCCCTATTTCAGTAAGGGTTGGAATGAGGAAGGACATTCCGTAATCAGGATTTCTAAAAGAGAGAGAGAGAGAGAGAGAGAGAGAGAGAGAGAGAGAGAGAGAGAGAGAGAGAGAGAGAGAGAGAGATATTACATTGTCCAGGATATTCAGTTCATAATTGCACAATGAGTTCAACCCATAAAGCTGGTTAGCCACCAGGTACCCCACTCAACTGCCAAGGTCAAGTGAGCCATACTGGATATTATAGGAAAAATTGGCCACTCCGTACCAAGTGAGAGAGAGAGAGAGAGAGAGAGAGAGAGAGAGAGAGAGAGAGAGAGAGAGAGAGAGAGAGAGGCCCTTGTGATAAACTGCAGTTGTCCTTAACACTTAACAATAATTCTAAATTGATAGAATGCAGAGGAATATATCAACATTTCGAGTAAATGGTTTGTTGACACAACGAAGGAAGAGATTGCCATATCTCTTCCACGAAGGATAGATCAATAAATAGCGATTACAAAACAGTACTACCTATCATGCAGCTGACTGATATTCCGTTATTTGCTGCTGTCTTGGGTTAGAGTTCTTCCGATTAAGGGTACTCTTGGGCACACTATTCTATCCTATTTCTCTTCCTCTTTATTATTTAAAGTGTTTATAGTTTATATAGGAAATATTTATTTTAATGTGTTTACTGTTCTTAAAATATTTAATATTTCCTTGTCTCGTTTTCTCACTGGGCTATTTTTCTCTATTGGAGCCCCTGGGTTTACGGCATCTTGCTTTTCCAACTAGGGTTGTAGCTTAGCAAGTATTATAATGATAATGATATTATCTAGAGTTTCCAATTTGCTCATTAATAACAATAAAACCTTTGAAGTTGTTGGGATATGTAGCGACATCAAGAACTATTGGAAAGAGTCTATTTCTGATTAGCATTATGATTTTCAAATGGAATTGTTTGAGTTAAACGAATTATTTGCTAAAACAACGAAGTGAAACTTTACCTGGGGAAAGTAAGTTTGCTTCCATCACCTTGTCCTTAATTTCGTTCATTTATTAAATATATAACCATAAATAGTATTTATCAATTGCTATTAAGCACTAAATAATAATTAGTTATCAACCTATTCCTATTTTTACAATCGAAATTATTATAAAGAATATCAACTCCTCGCTCACGAAACCCGTAACTAGTTAAATTAGATGTTTTTGGTTGATGAGGATTTAAACTGTCTTTTAAACAGAATAATTCTTATCAAACATCTTAGTACGTTACTTAATGGTAGATTTTCCTCTGTAACTATGGCGCACAGAGCGCAAATTGTAACGAGACGGGTGATTAATGGAACAGGTCATTAGCTTAGGACTGATTAAAGTGTCTTTCCCATAACAATTATCCTAATGAGGGCGCCTATTGCCAGAGTGCTTCTGTGCCATTGCTGTTTCTGCAGCAACTGAAAACAGCTATTGGTCATCTTGCATTTTTCTGTACATTAAAATTATTTTGTATAATTATTCTTATTTTGTTTGACTTTATACATCAGAGATGAATAATAACCTTTCGTAATATTAGAAAGAGTTTTTTTTTCTGTAATACCTTTTCTTTGTCTTTTGTAATAAGTGGTAATTTATTTAAATTTTTTATTTTATAGATGCATTTTCCTCCAACTTATTTCGTCTGTCAATATATATCGAAAAACTAAACCTAATTGCCTTCAGTAAGGTCTGTAATAATTTAGCGTTATTTAGCGTTATTGGATTCTTTTCTTAATAAACGTATTTTCTTTTTAACTCCACAAAGATTCTGGAAACTTCGTAAGTTGTATCTGTTTATTTTGTCTAATAATCTATACTTTTTTCTTTATAATGATTGATAAAAATATAGTTTAAGCTTCATTTGTATCTTGCTTGTGCGTAATTAAATCTTTTTAAAGTGAAATTTAAGAATAACAAAATGGGTTCCTTGAGATTGGAAAAGAAGCAGGGGCAGGAAGAGAAGAAAATGGATTGACGAACTCAGAAAGTTTGCGTCTGTGAACTGTCATAGAAAGGCCATAAACAGACGCGATTGGAGGGATATGTATGAAGTCTTTGTTTTGCAGTGGACTAATAAGAGTTGATTATGACGATGATGAAAGTGAACTTAAAAATGTTTGTAGACGAAAATACTTCACGTCAGTATTCTTATTCCACAATGAGCCTTGAATTGGCTTACAGACTATATAATAATGGTTATGATAATAATTGCTCCATGAAAAATATAAACAGATTTCGTCTCACATTTTCCCAGCATGAGAATTTCAAACGATGAATTATTGTACGTGCCAGGAATTTGGAAATATTTTTAGTCCCTTTTCGTTCAAAGTTCCAAGTAGGAAAACAGACAACACAAATTACACCTTTTTTGTATAATGTATATTTTTTTCTTTCTCCTTATATCTTTTCCTTTTCGGTATCCATTACCCAGACAAAAATCATTTAAATTTCCCTTAAAATGAGATTAGCGTTAGTATTACATTTATGAACGTTATGGAAGAATCTTGCACTTTTACACAGTAAATATCATCGGAAGCTAATTCGGTAACTTAGATTAATTTTTTGTTTAACAAGTTCAAATAGTCAGTCTGGATAATCAATAATTACAAATGCTCCAGGTTATATTTCTTTTAACTCCAAGAATTAACTAGTTTTATGAGTAATTGTCACTAGATTCGAGTTGGTAGCAAAGTTATACAAAACCAAAAGGCCAAAGATAAAATCATACAGATGGCTTAAAAGATATAATTTTATAAAAATGTACAATATAAAACTCTTACACATTTATCACTTGGTGCATAAAAGGAGGTGTCAAGATATCGTTTCACTTTACAGATTACATAATCGCATAATTTACATCTCGATCCACACTCGCCTTTGCTAAATCGCGAAAAATAAAAAAGTACCATTTCCTACAAATGGAAATACAAAAGACATTTATGCTACATGCAGATAACGGCTATAAATTTCACAGTTGGATATCGTCAAGTGATTTAGTAGCACTTCATTTCATAACTGTATGTTAAGTTAAAGTTTAGTTTACTCAGTATTTAGATCGAGGGACTATACAGTCATTATATAATGATTATACAGACTTCTCAACACTTCATTACGTTAAAGCAATTCAAACACAAAATTGCATTATTTTTAGTTATTGATACTTCCTTTCCGAAGAACATTTAAAACAAAGTTCTAAAACTAACCTTTATATACTAAACCTTTGGGTATGTATTAGCAGCTAAGCATCACGTGGTGTCATGAATCCTCTGTCTTCAATTGCTCTTAAGGATCTCATTAATAAAAGATCTCTATGTTTACATAATTTTCTACCATGTGACTACAATTATCCTTTTACACTTTAATAAAAGCACTTTAAAAAAAAAACATTTATTGCTTAGATAAAACATTTTTTGGATTGTAACTCTTTTTAGATGAGGTCAGTTCCCCTCTAATATCAATACACTTACTCGTTACTGCGCCATCTGGATATTAGCCGCTGCTAGTCAACTGAAGAACAAAGACCTCAGACATGTCCTTCCATTCCTGTCAGTGTATGGTCTTTCTATGCCAATCTATGCCCTCAAATCTCCTTATCTCGTCAGTTCATCATCTTCTCTTTCTTCCACCGCTTCATTTGCAATTTCTAGGGACCCATTCGGTTTATTGTTCTTTTGTCCATCTGTTATCTTACATTCTCAGTATATGGCCTGACTACTCCTGTCTGTTTATGTATGTATATATATATATATATATATATATATATATATATATATATATATATATATATATAATGTGTGTGTAAAGTATATATATATATATATATATATATATATATATATATATATATATATGTGTGTGTATATATATATATATATAATATATATATATATATATATATATATATATATATATATATATATATATATACATATATATATATATATATATATATATATATATATATATATATATATATATATATATGAGAGAGAGAGAGAGAGAGAGAGAGAGAGAGAGAGAGAGAGAGAGAGAGAGAGAGAGAGAGAGAGAGAGAGAGAGACCTAATACATTTTAAAATGACTATGAAATGTGTCTTTGAAACGGCTAAAGTCTACTTACAGCGGAAACTTCTTGGTCTTGGGAGGGTGAACAGAATCCCCGCTCCCTGCCTTCCCTTGACTTATTGCTGGGAGGGGGGAGGGATTTCCACAGGGAAATAAGCGATGCGTTCACTTACACATTTAATGTTGTTGTATGGAGAGTAATAGAAAATTTGAGAGGTAACAGCGTCTGGTGGGTTCTTGTGTATCTCTAGATTCATGCGAATTGGATGGTAACGTATACGACATTTGCATCTGTAATAGTTTTAGGTTATACTGATGGTTTATCCTAATTCATTACTTCACGCGTTGTGTTTTGAGTTGGAATACTAGCAATACAAAAGAACTTTATACAGTAATTATGAATCGTCCAATTTAACGAATTCTATAATTTAGAAAAAGGTAACAAATTTAGTAATCAGGACAATCGATTTCAAGGTTTCCTTACTTGGTGAAACCCCATTTAATTCTTGACTTTATATCTTTATTTACTACTATTTTCATCTATCATTTTTTTTCATTACTCATTTTTCATCTTCATTGTACACCTTTGGGACCAAAAACCGTTAGGCCACTGTAAGAAAAATGACAAAGACTAAGAAGTTCAAGAAAAAAAGATTCTTTGATATAGTCTTCAGAAACAAAAGGCAAATAATATCTACGGTTTCACCTCACATGTTTTCGTGACGTTGGAGCAACAGGAGGAAATCTTCAGCCTCGTTACAAAGGGAACAGTTTCCTTTGACGTTCGTTAGAGAGAGAGAGAGAGAGAGAGAGAGAGAGAGAGAGAGAGAGAGAGAGAGAGAGACTTTTTTCCGTGAAAAGAAACAGAAGCTATAATAAATTCTGAAAAGTCGAAAACCATGGTTGTTTTCCATGTTGAATTGTTCAAAGGATAAAAACGCAAAATTTAAATATATTATTATATTCTGTCGGAAGAAATGTCCTGGACACAATAGAATTTGACATATATTTACAGAATGCTCATTCTAAATAATTTTATATATGGTAGAATTTAACAAATTTTCATAAAGCTTATAATAGACTACATCTAGACACTTCTGTTTATTAGCTAATGTCTAAAATGCCTTCTTCTTTATGCACATTTTTCTTGAATATCCGGAATTGCATCTCTTCTAGGAGAAGGATACTCCAAAATCAAACCATTGTTCTCTAGTCTTGGGTAGTGCCATAGCCTCTGTACCATGGCTTAAGGGCACACTCGGGTACACTATTCTATGTTATTTCTCTTCCTCTTGTTTTTTTTTTTTTTTACGTTTGTATAGTTTATATATGAAAGATTTATTTTTAATGCAGTTACTTTTCTTAAAATATTTCATTTTATGTGTTCATTACTTCTCTTGTATTTTATTTATTTCTTTGTTTCCTTTCCTCGCCGTGCTATTTTCCATGTTACAGCCCTTAGGCTTATTGCCTCTTGCTTTTCCAACTAGGGTTCTAGCTTAGCAGGTAATAATGATAATAATGACGATCGATATTACAGAACACAAAACTTGCCTTATACAAAACAAAGATGCAAAGTTTAATGTTCTGCCCTATTTATTTCAAGTATAATTAAAGCGTAGTTTCAATGATTGAGAGTTGGTCTTAAAACTCTACTAAGGGACTTCAATCATAGTTTCCAATCTAATCATAGCTGTGTATCTTATTCCTCAGTTCTTTTCAATGCAATCGCTGATCAAAAAGATTTCAAAATAATCGAGAAACTGGAAAAATAAAGTTTCAGTTTCCTTTTTGCAAAGCGAATATTTCATATAAATACCTACTCCGTGAGAGAGAGAGAGAGAGAGAGAGAGAGAGAGAGAGAGAGAGAGAGAGAGAGAGAGAGAGAGAGAGAGAGCCCTTTTCCTTTTCCTGGAAGCAAGGTGGAACAAACAATAGCTTTAGCGATGCGAGGATATAACAATTTCTTTATTTTGTCACTGACTCTTCTTTTACACCCTGTTCTATTTTTGTGTTAATATATGTTATGCATCATAATACCTTTTTAATGGACTATAATGAAGATAAATATAATGAACAGGTAGCTTCAATTGAATATAAACTCAGATCATATTTGTAATCTCCTCTGTTACTTTCACATCGCTGTTACTCATGATCCTAATTGTCTATCTTTCACGAACAATTTCCTTCAAAACATTTAATGTCAGTATTTATTTGCATTAGCATTACTTTGGAATTCTGTCACTGATATCTGAAAGGCGGAATTATATTAGAATGTCTTGTTTATTAAAAAACAAAACGCATACTGTATCGTAACCTCTTTTATGGATATGAAGAACTGTAACAAATAGAAATAAAATATATTGTGATTCCACAGAGGATGTGTACGGGAAGTTTAACAAGATAATTTTTTGCGAGGTTTTTGCAAGCAAGCGCACAAACGTAAAAATACACACACACACACACGCACACACACACGCACACACACACACGCACACACACACGCACACACACATATATATATATATATATATATATATATATATATATATATATATATATATATATATATATATATATTATATATATATATATATATATATATATATATATATATATATTATATATATATATATATACATATATATATATATATATATATATATATATATATATATATATGTATGTGTATATAAATATATATATATATATATATATATATATATATATATATATACATATATATATATATATATATATATATATATATATATATATATATATATATATATACATATATATATGTGTATATATATATATATATATATATATATATATATATATATATATATATATATATATATATATATATATGTGTGTGTGTGTGTGTGTGTGTGTATGTGTGTATGTGTTTAGATAGTTAAGCAAAGCAATGTATTATATGGTAGCCTACTGGAAACTTCCCGATCTTACAATATGCTGGACGGGCGTTCAAGACCCGTTAAAGCTCGATAGTTTCCAGTAGTGTTGCAACTTGTGTGCTAGAGATGTTGGGTTTTGGGGAGCCTATAGGTAACGCCTGCTGAGTCAGTAGCAGCCATTAACTGGCCGCCCTTGGTCCTATCTTAATGGAGAGGTTATTGTCCTGTCCCTTGCCTTTGCCATTCATGAGGCACCTTTAAATCTCAGTTAAATTAAGAAAATGTGAACGATAGTTTATTAGATCTCTCATTTATCCGCTCTCTGGAAAATTATAGATATTTTTAGCAGATTACAATAAAAAATCTGTTTTCTGTTTAGAAAGAAAACGTTTTCTGTAGGTATTTAATGCTATTAAAATGATGGATCAAGCAACATTTGAATATGAAACTTTGATGTCTCCAATTTCTTATCTGTTTTTTAAAAAATCATTTCCGTATTACATATCAACGAGAAAGTAGCCCTAACTTACTATACTATTTAGAATAAATCTCCCCTAATTCTCAGTGACGTCCGAATGTTTATCACATTAAATTTTGGCAGCCTTAAAAGCTTTGCTGCAAACGTCCCTGGATTTAACTGAATTTTTCTTTTGGGGAAAAAAAGAGAATTTTTTCCTCTTAACTCAAAGGAAAAACAAAAAGTATTTGATATTTTCTCTGGATCAAAGGCAAAGTCAGCTTTTGCAGTTCTCTTCGGAATTCAAAGATTGTTGAACTTCTCAAGGGTCAAGATTTGAATTAATTTTCATATTCCCCTAATATATATAAAATAAGCAATATTGATCAAAAGGATTTCTCTCAGTGAGAGGTAGCAATATTGAAAATACATATTTTTTCGTTTTTGACTTGACGTTCCTTTATGATAAATCCCCTACAATGAGTTGTAAATATGTACAGGAAGCCAAATATAGCAAATCTTATTTCATCCTGCTATCTACGCAAGCCTGCTAATGTGTATGATTATTGTGATAGATGCACAACTGCAATTTATCATCCGAAATTTCATCTTTTATAACACATTCGTGACAGCTGATTTCTTCCACAAGTAAAATACTCCTGTTTTATCACTAAGCCTGAAGACGATAAATAAATTTGAATTTTGAGAAGTACTTGGGCAATGAGAAAGAAAAAGTAATTGAGGTATGTATTTCTTTATTTACACTTAGCTCGATTTTAACAAGTTTGAAGGTTGCTAATGAACTGCAAAGGTAAAGAACGGATCACTGCCTCCCTGCAACCCTAAGCTAAGACCAGCTCAGACCAGGCAATGTCTGCCAGTGACTCGACCCCTAAATCTAATGGTTCTACCAATATTGCCTTTTATCAGGAATCTATTGTACTTGAGTTTTCATTCAGATTTTAATAACTTTACCTCGTAAATAGAGACATGCTTCAAACGGATCTTTAAAAAAAATAATCTAATCTATTTTCTAAAGGATGAGACATCCTTGAATTTGACGTACCTCTTCATTCAATGGCAAGAACGCGTCCTTTGTGATGGCGAAATGACCTTGGAAATCTCATCTTCAATCCATTCTCTGGAAATGATGGGAGGATTTGGAAGGACTTAATAACGCTTTCAAAGTGAATAATGAATTCTATTACAGAAATAACGTAATTCGATCTCTCGACCTCTCTATTGCGTTTCTCTGATTTTGTGCGTATGTACAGTACGCTTGAAATTATACAGAATCTTTGCTGGGAAAAGGTATATCTTTTGTCTGAAAAGACTGACTGACAATTTTGAACAATGATAAAATCAATGAAAATGATAACAATAATAAAAATGGTAACAATAATAACAATGATAACAAGGGAAACCAGCAAGATTCAAATCTTTCTATCGCCATGGAATGGTAACACAAATCGCAGCCGATTCTCTAGATTTTCAGGTATTGCGTCTCTCTATTCTGCTGCCAGAGTTTCCAAATCTCACTTCTCCCTATTTTCTTGTTTATAAAGAACATTTAAGTGCCTATCTTAGCTTTTTTTCCACTTCTTATATAAGCTCCTCTCTTCTCTTTCCCTTTTTCCCACTTCTTTTTTCTTCTGATTTTCTTTGAGTTGGGGTATTAATAGGCCATTTTCTACTTCTTTTCTTTTTCGACTGATTTTCTTTATGCTTGGGCTATAAAAAGGCATCTTATTCACTTTGCTTTTAATCTGATTTTCTTTTAGCTTGGGCAATTAAAAGGCCCTTTTTCTACTTCTTTTTTTTTAAGTATTTCTTTGAGCCTGGGCTATTAAAAGGCCCTTTTTCTACTTCTTTTTTTCTTCTGATTTCTCTGATTTTGGGCTGTGAAACGGCCCTTTTTTCATTTCTTTTTTCTTCAGATATTCTTTGATCTTGGGCTATCAAAAGGCCTTCGTTCCATTTATTTTTTTCCCGATTTCCTTTGATCTTGGGCTTTTAGAATGCCCTTTATCTCTTTTTTTTTTCTTCTGATTCTATTTGAGCTTGGGTTATTAAAAGACCCTCTTTTTACTTCTTTTTTCTTCTGATTTTCTTTGCGCTTTGGCTATAAAAGGCCACGTTTCCACTTCTTTTTTTCTTCGGATGTTTTTAGCTTGGTCTATAAAGAGGAGTTAAATTACCTGCACTCATAAATAAAAGAAAAATAAGAGCCATTTGTGGTTGTCAGAGAAACTTTTCGGTTTTGATCTTTATCCATGTGATTCATGTCAGCCACCGGTGGTTTCAAATTCGGTGTTATATCGAATGCAGTGAATGTGGATTCACCTGTCCTAGTTCAAAAGGAAATTATGCCCTAATTAGATCTTGATTGATAATTTTACACCATAAAGATTAGTTGCAAATTTTGCACTTTGTGGAATCTGGTTTGAAAGGAGGAAAATAATTGGAAGTTTCATTATGGATAAAGGGACATTCGATTTCCTTTCTTATTCTGCGTTTATTATAGTTGATACAAAATCAAGCGTCCTTCAGGGTAATTTCAAATCCCTTTTGATTTTCAAAATTTTTTATTGTAGTATTCCTAATTACCTCAATTATCTTATAAACATAACTAATAAAAAACAAAGCCGGTTTTGGTTAATTAAAGGCATCGCCAACACGTTCGATCTAATCACTCTCATTCCTTTGCTTTTCAATTCCTGCGACATCAAAGGCTGGGGTCCAGTTTCAGACGGATTCGAAATTTACGACGAAATCAATTGCCATTAAAATCCACACAAATCGCCGTCATTTCTTCCATGGCTTCATAAATTGTGGCGCAATGTCTAGCGGTGCCATGCCAAGCCTTCCTGCGTCAAATTTAATCAAGCAAATTGCAGTTGCGGTGAGGCACTGACTCTATTGACAAACAGACTGGCCAGAGTTAGTGCCCTCACCTATGTTTCTTTTATTGTTTCTCTTCATCACATATTTTCTACCAGTTTGCATTATTCTTTTCTAAAATGTTTTGTAATTCTGTACTGCCTGCGTATTTTTCTATTATATATTATTGGACCTTTTCTATTACTATTACTTTGACTTATTTTTCTCTTAGTGTTATCTACATTGTTGCTTTTCTGCCACCTTCTAAATTTCCTTGGTTGTTCCCCTGTGTTGTATCCTTTCTTTTGTCTTGTTTCCTTAAATTTTCTTTTTTAGCCGATCTAGTTCCACATCTCATTCATTAATCTATTTTCATATATATTTCTTGGGAGACGTACTATTCACTTTCCTTTTTCTACCAGTTTACTTGACATGGATAAATTTTCCAACTGTCCTTACATTTTTGCTACTTGCTATATCATGTCGTTTTCCTTATTTCAATCTTGACGATTTGCATTCCTTTATCGTGCCTCCTTTATGAGATTTTTTTGTTTGTTTCCTTGTTTCATTGTCTTACCCGAGTAGAGGGCGAGGAGGGACGAGGGGATATTGTGGGGGGGGGGGGGTTGTAGGTTAGATGTTGCTTGATGACTTCATTTTATTGCTTCTTGTGATTTTATTTTTATTACTTTATGTTCTCATCGTTTACGAATCTCATTAATTTCTAGTGCCTTGTTTCCTTATGCTTTTTATGAGTTCATTCTTCATTCTTCTTTAGCCAATTTTCTTCTACTACGTTGTTTTTATATTGTTTAAAAGTAAAGCAATATTTGCCAAAATATTTACCAACTTAAATCCCGTTTCAGTTTCTGTATACAAAAATAGGACTTTCAGTTTTATCTAAGATATCTCAATATTCTTTAGCCCTACTTTCAATCGTATCAGTACACGTAACCTAAATATCATCCCAGTATAAAACTGGCACAAGCATTGCAGTTTCTAAATTAGATAGAAAGAAAGATGAATAAATAGATAGATATCGATACACACGTAAGGGATTTGAGCCAAATTTTATATTAGCTCAAAAAAGAGTATTCTTAAAGAAACATTAATCGATATGGATTTAATAAAATGAACATTGAAAAATAGAAAATAATTCATCAAATAATGCATATTTCAGCACGAATTACACGTCTCTCTATATGTTGTAGGTAACTCTACACCATCAAAATGTAAACTTATACTCTCTATTCCTACCAATCCTCTTCCCTTTCTAAGTAATTATGAAAAAAAAAACGGTGAAAATAACATTTTGCGCACACATGAGTACATTGGCCTTAGTAATGGCTTCAATTACCGAGCTTATGTTACTTAACTATGCCATAGATACATAACTCATTTGAATTTATTTGTGTTTCTCACGAATTTCTTTTTCTATAATGTGGAATTTGTTGCGTAGCATTAATGACAATATGACGAATCTGAAGCCGGAGGAAAACAAGAGCATTTTTACTCCAGCTGGAACTCTCTAATACTCGAACTGAATCCATCCGTCAATTAATCAGACAATCCTCGGATTAGATGGTTTAGTGACTCATCTTTATTTCTACTGAGAGGTTTTGGAATTCTTTTCTTTCATCTGTTTTCCCTGACTCGTATATCTTTCTTCGTTCAAGAGAAAGAGGCAATGTCATCTTCCCTGTTAAATTTCTCCATTTCATTTTCTTTTTTATTTTAAAATTTTATTTAGAAATAATGGTGTCAGAATGAAAAATATTCCCTCTAATAAAAAATGGTCTTTGGGAAGATAATTAAATAATTTAAGGTAACATACTTTAAGCCACATATATCCCACTATTTTTTTTTTTTTGAAAACTTAACGCAATAGAAAAGATAAAAAAACATATGCATTTTCTGACGGTTAGGCATTACCTTCCAAGTACGTAAAAAGATATTATCATGGAAGAATACCGTTAAAATTTAGTAATCATCTCAGCTGTTTAAAACAAAAAATTATTCTGATTTCTTTTTTTCAGATAATTCAAGATGTATTTACCTTTACTTGAACATTTGGTAGATAATTCACTTCAGTAATTACATTCTGGTAATTTATGTCCTGATCCTAAAGTAAACAGTTTCATAAGAATCGGTATATTAAAGAAACTACCAACCCTTCGGGATCAGTGTATTAAAGGTACATGAAGATTGCATCAAAGGTACATCAAAGAGGTGTCTTTAGATTTACTGTTTACCTTTTCTTTACTGTTGTTAGTGTATTCTTCTTTTATCCTTTCTTTCCCCTCATCTAATTTCCAAGTCATTCAAGTTTGCATTCCGCTTGGTCGATGAAAGATATCTTAATACAAATAATCTTTTGAAAAGGACAGTCGTTGTGGCGCCTTCACCCCAATAATCAAATACACACACACACACACACACACACACACGCACCACACACACACATATATATATATATATATATATATGCCTTTACATATATACGATTGCAAATTAAAGTAGAAGATATTCTAACAACATGAAAGAAAAAGAAATGATCATGAGTAGGCCATAAAATGAGGATGCCAGATAATAGATGGACATTAATAAAAACGAAAAATTGGTCCCTAGAAATTATGTTAACCAAAAAAAATAGACGCTCTTCATTCCAAGTCAATTTCATACATATTGACAAAGTAGCAGGAAAAAGTAATTCCTAAGATTTTCGTTTGTAAATATTATATCACAAGATGTGCTCTCACTATCATTTTCTATATCATAAAGATTTATATTTATATTCATATTTTCATTTCTAATCTTCTCTGTTAAATGAGTAATTATGTTGCAATTTCCATTTGAGATTATTTATAAAATTTACCAAAGATAAAATACTAAAATGTTTGAGGATATATACATGAATGTCAGAGAGAGAGAGAGAGAGAGAGAGAGAGAGAGAGAGAGTTTTCCTTTTGATATACCCACACGATATACATTGCAAGTACGTCATAATTTTGCTTTCGCTACAATATCCATGTTCGCGTCTTGGTTTTCTCGCCAATGCCGTATAAAATAATGGGCACATTTTAGGCAAATACCTTTTGCATGAATTTTAAAAAATCGTACAAATTTCCAGACACACAATGATGCTTGAACGATAAATCTAAGAAGGCTTATCCACATGGGAGAAAGCTCTCTCCCTCTCCCGCTAACGTTGTTACATTTTACCGAAGTCTTAGAGTTGCTGTACTGTAAAGAGATATTTACATGGATATCCTGAGACCTTACTTGATAAAACGCTCACTTGTGTCTTACATGCTTATACATACACACACACACACATATATATATATATATATACACACACACACACACACATATATATATATATATATATATATACATATATAAAACAACTGAGTACCTTGCTTCTCTTAAGTCCTGCCATGAATGTAGATGTCATGAGATTAAAGTGATAACAGTTTGTGGCAGGCGTAACCACTTCTATCTATGTTCGATCTACCGGAATCCTGACATTGAAGATTCTATCTTCTATTGTCTTCTTACCATTATGGCTAAGATACAAGTAGATGATAGAAAGGCCTCTTTTGTCTTTGTTGGTGATTTTAATGCTCACCATAGTGAGTGGTTAAATTTTCTTTCGCCTACCAATCGCCATGGCTTAAGAGCTTTAGTCTTTGCCTCTGATTCAGGCTACATTACTTTGTTATGTTTTACACTCGTTGCTCGTTTGTCCTCGTTATCTAGAAAGAGACAAACTTTTCCTTTCAGAGAAACTGGAGCGTTAGTTATCTTTCCGAGAATTTTTATAAAGGCCTTCCAGCGAGGGTCATAGTTTTGTGCCAGCATGTGCATTAACTCCGGTTCACACTTTGTCCATTTTTTCCCCGAATTCGTTATCAAACAGCTGATTAGAAGCCAATTCCTATTCGCCTTTGGAACTTCGACTCAAAAAAGGCATTCTGTCAACTGGCTGCTGCCTTCGCCAGTCTCTTTGTTTCCAGAAGTTA
>NC_090736.1:36186654-36190214 GCF_036898095.1 Palaemon carinicauda
CCTAAACCTACCAATTAGCTAAAATGGTGAAGATGGGTTGATTTCAATTCTAAGTACAGAAAACCTGAATTTGACAGGTATATGTATAGAAGAATTGTCATTGACTTTTATCTTTCTTCGTGGCCGAGTGGTATGGTCACTGGCATACAGATATCCTGGACGAGGGTTCATATCCCTGCTGGTCCGATATCATAGTCTTTGGGCGGTTCCGCCTGGGGCTCTGATCCCCAGGTCGTTAAGAGAATCCAGACTTTAATGTATTAATATATATGGCTTATTTCAAATATGAAAGAAACACGTTTAAATGTGCAAAAATTTATCATTAATCGAATGCCAAGTCCCAAACCTACCAATTAGCTACGATGGTGAAGATGGGTTAATTTCAATTCTAATTATAGAAAACCTGAATTTGACAGGTATATGTATAGAAGAATTGTCATTGACTTTTATCTTTCTTCGTGGAGCGAGTGGTATGGTTACTGCATACAGATATCCTGGACGAGGGTTCAAATCCCCGCTGGTCCGATATCATAGTCTTTGGGCGGTTCCGCCTGGGGCCACTGATCCCCAGGTCGTTAAGAGAATCCAGACTTTAATGTATTAATATATATGGCTTATTTGAAATATGAAAGAAACACGTTTAAATGTGCAAAAATTTATCATTAATCGAATGCCAGGTCCTAAACCTACCAATTAGCTACGATGGTGAAGATGGGTTGATTTCAATTCTAAGTATAGAAAACCTGAATTTGACAGGTATATGTATAGAAGAATTGTCATTTGACTTTTATCTTTCTTCGTGGCCGAATGGTATGGTCACTGGCATACAGATATCCTGGACGAGGGTTCAAATCCCCGCTGGTCCGATATCATAGTCTTTTGGCGGTTCCGCCTGGGGCTCTGATCCCCAGGTCGTTAAGAGAATCCAGATTTTAATGTATTAATATATATGGCTTATTTGAAGTATGAAAGAAACACGTTTAAATGTGCAAAAATTTATCATAATCGAATGCCAAGTCCCAAACCTACCAATTAGCTATGATGGTGAAGATGGGTTAATTTCAATTCTAAGTATAGAAAACCTGAATTTGACAGGTATATGTATAGAAGAATTGTCATTGACTTTTATCTTTCTTCGTGGCCGAGTGGTATGATTACTGGCATACAGATATCCTGGACGAGGGTTCAAATCCCCGCTGGTCCAATATCATAGTCTTTGGGCGGTTCCGCCTGGGGCTCTGATCCCCAGGTCGTTAAGAGAATCCAGACTTTAATGTATTAATATATATGGCTTATTTGAAATATGAAACAAACACGTTTAAATGTGCAAAAATTTATCATTAATCGAATGCCAAGTCCCAAACCTACCAATTAGCTACGATGGTGAAGATGGGTTGATTTCAATTCTAAGTACAGAAAACCTGAATTTGACAGGTATATGTATAGAAGAATTGTCATTGACTTTTATCTTTCTTCGTGGCCGAGTGGTATGGTCACTGGCATACAGATATCCTGGACGAGGGTTCAAATCCCCGCTGGTCCGATATCATAGTCTTTGGGCGGGTTCCGCCTGGGTCTCTGATCCCCAGGTCGTTAAGAGAATCCAGACTTTAATGTATTAATATATATGGCTTATTTGAAATATGAAAGAAACATGTTTAAATGTGCAAAAATTTATCATTAATCGAATGCCAAGTCCCAAAACCTACCAATAAGCTACGATGGTGAAGATGGGTTGATTTAAATTCTAAGTACAGAAAACCAGAATTTGACAGGTATATATATAGAAGAATTGTCATTGACTTTTATCTTTCTTCGTGGCCGAGTGGTATGATCACTGGAATACAGATATCCTGGACGAGGGTTCAAATCCTCGCTGGTCCGATATCATAGTCTTTGGGCGGTTCCGCCTGGGGCTCTGATCCCCAGGTCGTTAAGAGAATCCAGACTTTAATGTATTAATATATATGGCTTATTTCAAATATGAAAGAAACACGTTTAGATGTGCAAAAATTTATCATTAATCGAATGCCAACTCCCAAACCTATCAATTAGCTGCGATGATGAAGATGGGTTGATTTCAATTCTAAGTACAGAAAACCTGAATTTGACAGGTATATATATAGAAGAATTGTCATTGACTTTTATCTTTCTTCGTGGCCGAGTGGTATGGTCACTGGCATACAGATATCCTGGACGAGGGTTCAAATCCCCGCTGGTCCGTTGTCATAGTCTTTGGGCGGGTCCGCCTGGGGCTCTGATCCCCAGGTCGTTAAGAGAATCCAGACTTTAATGTATTAATATATATGGCTTATTTGAAATATGAAAGAAACACGTTTAAATGTGCAAAAATTTATCATTAATCGAATGCCAAGTTCCAAACATACCAATAAGCTACGATGGTGAAGATGGGTTGATTCAATTCTAAGTACAGAAAACCTAAATTTGACAGGTATATGTATAGAAGAATTGTCATTGACTTTTTTCTTTCTTCGTGGGCGAGTGGTATGGTCACTGGCATACAGATATCCTGGACGAGGGTTCAAATCCCCGCTGGTCCTATATCATAGTCTTTGGGCGGTTCCGCCTGGGGCTCTGATCCCCAGGTCGTTAAGAGAATCCAGACTTTAATGTATTAATATATATGGCTTATTTGAAATATATATATATATATATATATATATATAAACACACATATATGTATATATATACATACATATGTATGTATATATATATATATATATATATAAAAACACATATATGTATATATATATACATACATATATATATATATATATATATAGATATATATATATATATATATATCTATATATATATATATATATATATAGATATATATATATATATATATATAGATATATATATATATATATATATTATCGACATACATGCATTCATTCATACATAAGATAAAATATGTACAATTTTCAACTGAAGTAATTTTGCTGAGATATTATTTCTTTAGTCGTAATGATCTTGTTTTTTTTTTTTTTTTTAACGAGAGGAACCTGGTACTCATTTTTGTTTTCCCAGCTTCTTAAAGTCAATAGACTTTTACTTTTTTATTTTTTTGAAAATTCAATTTCACATATATGAATAGATTATATTCGTTAAAAAGGAGTCTCCCTACCTTACGCATATCCCAAAAATTGTAAATTCGAATATTTGATATATTTGATTTTCTCACTGAGTCTGTCTTTTTGAAGAGAAAAAAGGTTAAAACAGAAGGGCCACTCAGTAGAGAGCGCATCTTCACCACACCAGACAGTTTTTATTCCCTATTAACTTCACTCCGTACTTGTGCTTGGATGCATTTTCTTCAAATCCATTGGATTTGTCTTTGGGTCATAACCCAAATGTCCACCAAGTTTTGTTGAAATGGGTTCTGTAGGATTTGCGTAATGTTTTTTACAAACAAATAAATAAACTAACATATTTGTCCTTCACATAACATTGCGATTTTTTTCAAAGTACTGCTACGTACTTGTACTTCCAAGACAAATGTTACAGATTCATTTTTTGGTCGTACCCAACACTAC
>NC_090736.1:36190714-36208214 GCF_036898095.1 Palaemon carinicauda
GCAGACAGTCATTCTGTAAGACGAAACAAAATGTCACATTTCAGCATAGCAATCAGATGAAGAAAATGGGTTTGGCTAAATATAAACGTGTGAGAGAGAGAGAGAGAGAGAGAGAGAGAGAGAGAGAGAGAGAGAGAGAGAGAGAGAGAGAGAGATCTTCGTATAACTTTTTACTTTTCTGGATTTTTTAGCTAGTCGATTAGTGAATTATCTAGCAAAAACTCGTTGACATTATTTAGTTATTTATATATATATTTATTTATATATATATATATATATATATATATATATATGCATATATATATATATGTATATATATATATATATATATATATATATATATATATATATATATATATATATATATATGTATATATATATATATATATATATATATATATATATATATATATATATATGTATATATATATATATATATATATATATATATATATATATATATATATATATATATATATATATATATATATATAAGCCGTTAAAGAAAAACTTGTGTGTGTGAAATAATATAAATTACTAAAACATAAGGAGGTCAAATGAAACTCACCTCAAATAGTCTTTAGGACGTTAACAAAACTTTGTTTTTGAATGTTGCCAAAATCATTCCTATGGAAATGATCAAAGAACAGTATTCAGAACGTTACTATAATACTGTTTAATTTAGAGAAAAATATATTTTGAAATGAGAGTAAGAATAGATGGAATGAGAGATTAACAAATGGATTTGGGCGAATGGAAAGATAACTCAGTTTGATTCGTTAATAGTGAAAAATCATATATCATCATCTTTGGCAGCAAAGTTTTTTTTTTCTTTTCAGGAAAGAGTGTATTAATAAACATGGAAGGGTACCATCTATTCGTTATTCTGAATTTGATTCATGCAATTGCTGGTTTATGGTTTTAGGAAAATTCAGAATAACGAATAGATGGTTGATAAGTGGAATGACTCTTTAGCTAAAGAGATTAACATTTCTCATATAAACGGACTACTTATGAAACAAAATAATGATCAGAACATAGATAGACTTTTTTTCGGGGGGGAGGGGGGCTTCCTGAAATAGATAGCAGTTTAAGGGTCAAATGCCTCAAAATTTAGCAATTTCGAAATTACATTATTACTACTATGAATTATGCTTGTCCTTTATTATTTTTTTTTTTTGAATGAATTTCCCAAGGGTTTCCTTTGTCAATGAAATGAGAGAAAACGGTTGAAATCATTATCGAGAGTAAGGTTCGATGACCACCTGTGAATGCAGGAGAGAAAATGAATTTTAATTCAACAGTTATATAAATGCAAATGGGACCAAGTTTCATACCAGGAGAACTCTGAAGTGTGCATGGAATTTTTTCGTTTAAAAGCTGCAATGAAAATAGAAAATGAACCTGATGCCTTGGTTGAAAGATTTCATTAACGCGGCGTAATCAAGATGGTTCTTTTGTGATGGGAAGGAAAAATAGGCTCCCCGTATAATGGTGTAAAAAACATATATTGAAAGTATGCGGAGGAAAAATCTATATATGTGGAGAATAATCATCTCGCCATTAACTCAGAAGCGGAAGAGTAAATGCCGAGGAGCGACCCACTTACAAAAAAAAAAAAAAAAAAAAAAAAAAAAAAAAAAAAAAAAAAAAAAAAAAAAACGACTAATGCCAAATTCACTAAGGACTCCCAGGTTGCAACTAGTATGAAGGCAGGATGCTTTAAGCTCCTACAGGAAAAATAACCCAGAGAGGAGAACGAATAAGGAAACACGGAATAGTGTGCCTGAGTGTACTCTGAAGCTTTACGAGTGTGGTTAATGTTATCTCGTCAAAATCTACAAATTTTATTTGAGGATCTTAGTTTTATCATATTATTGCACATTCTTTCCTCTGAATATCTTCTGGATGTTTTATCCCACGTAAGATGACGATTACTTTATCGAGGCCCTCCAGTTACGATGATCTAAAAGTGTTATGACGGACAGACACTCATGTTTGTTTTTTTTCTCTCTCTGTCTCATTCTCTCTCATTCCTAACTGCGACCCGCAACAGTCGGATAACATCCATGGACCTAATTTGTTGTCAGAACAGAGGCAATACGGGATTTCAGGATTCAAACACGATTTTCTAAATTTACCAGGCAGATACATTATCGAAAGCACAACGAGAGAGAGAGAGAGAGAGAGAGAGAGAGAGAGAGAGAGAGAGAGAGAGAGAGAGAGAGAGAGAGAGAGAGATCGAATTAAAAACAAATATCGCGTGGCAAACGTAAAACAGACCGGTAAGACAAAAGGAATATAAAAGCGAAGCAAAGGTGAATTCTTACAGACTGGCGTAATAAGAGAGCCTAAGGTTATTGACATACAGACTCCAAAGGACCTGTCAGGGGAGTGGCATTTGGCCACGCCCTCTACAAACACTCATTGTAGAGTGATGTAGTTTCCTTTTTCTATTCCTAACCTCATCCATCTCCCGTTACCATTGTTTCTTTGTCTCAGCATTTCTTACTTCTATTATCGGCGTTGGTTACCATGATCGTTTGACGACACAATAACCAATCAATCTATTTATTGTTTTTTTTTTTTTTTTTTAATTTACTTCCTGTACTTATGTTCATTTCCCCCTTTGGCAATAATATACGAGGTTGTTAGTATAATCAGTAATTTCTCTTCATTACATTTGATTACACTGCTTTTCAATGACGTACTTCACCGATTACATGGATATTTTGCAACGTTATTGAGTACATCTGTTACTCATCTATGTAACATTGTTCCTATTAATTTATTAAATCGCTGTATTTCTCTTTTAAAGTTTACCTTTAGCTGCAACTTGACATATAATAATAATAATAATAATAATAATAATAATAATAATAATAATAATAATAATAATAATAATAATAACCCTTGTCCTAGCAGCATCTACCCTACAGATATATTCACATATGAATAAAATTTCAATGCAGTACAGATACTATAATTTTTTTTTTATCAAAGATAGTTAAATTTCAAAATAATAAATACGCCAGAAAAAGCTTTATTACTATGGCAGCATTAGACTATATCTAACCCCACCACGTCTCTACTGTTCTCCTCTCTTTTGTTTCCTATCTTTCTGCATTGCACTTGCAGCAAACAACGCGCATAAAATTAGAGAAGGATGACTTATCTACATTTTCTTCAACACAGCAACCACCATCGAACTCCACGTAAAAAATTCGTTGAATGTAACAAACTAATATCAACAATAGTATTATTCCGTTGTCATGTTATCTAGTCTTGTGGTAATATCAACCTTACCGATAACAAAATGTTGACTGCAAACATGCAATTGTCACCATTATGTGACCCTTTGGAGGCATATAATTACCTGTGCTGTCTCTAAATAAAGTTGGTTGTTCCGGAGCTGTCCTTCTCTCTATCAATACCTCCTCCAAATTCGTTACATTGATGACCAATGAAGTGCCTCGACCAACCCGCCTGACTCTCAGCCCACCGCTTCGTCCTTCGTCCTCTTTCGACGATGCCTACTGGCACGGACCCATACTTCTCTGTTTTTGCTGCCACAGTGAGGATCCCGCTCTTTACCAGCAAGGATGGGTTTGCCTGGTTTCAGTGCGTCAAGATTAAGTTCCCCATAAAGGGCATGACACACCTAAGCAGCAAAGCCGACATGTCTTCGTTACAATCCAAGACGACACCCTCACAGAAATCGCTGATTTAATTCCGTCAAATCATTCCTTCTGATACAGTACTCACCATCACCAGTCACCCGTGTAGCAATTATTTTTCAACTCCCTCAACAACCTTTGGGAGACCGAAAGGCATTATCAGTATAGCTCACTATTAGCCTGTTGCAAGTGGTTTTCCTAATGAAGTGAACCTACTTCATATAAATCTTGCTGGAACCTGTTCGAGCCACCCCTCCTGATGTTGAAACCTTGCCCAGGAAGGATCTGATAACAAGCATCGGTGACATTGGCAGCCAATTCTCCACTATCAATCAACATCTTCACTCCTGACGAAGGGAACATCCATAAAACGCCAACTTAAGCAAAGGTGAATCTTTTAGGACACCATTGACTACCTTGTGACATTCCCGGACAGTTACGAAGCCACCAACAACCCACCAATGTCATCCCACACCCATGCCGCTGAATAACGCCCTTCGCCCTCAGTTGTGCTAATACCATTCCAGAATTAGGACATATCCTAAGAAATGTCCAACTGGATATCAAAAGTGGAAGAAATTTGTAATTAGGCCATCTCCTGTGGTGGTATCCTCACCATTAACTAATCTCTTCTTTTTGTATGATTCAGAATGTAATGTGTGCTTTCTGATTAATACTGGTACATGTCGTTTCCTTCTGTCACATTCACTCTCATGAGTGTGACTTCGTCATTCCAAGACTTCTGATGTCTACGTAGTATAAACAAATCCACGCTATCTCCACCCACGGTTACGGGATGCAGACACTGTTGTTTGGGGGTGCTAAGTACCAGTGGAACTTCATAGTCACTGTCATTTACCTTCCTCTCATCGGTGCTATTTCCTTGCCCATTTCCACCCTCTGGGGGAGAGCACTCATCAACGCTTAATCAACGCCTTTGTGGGGATTGTAGGCATCTTACCATGCAGACGGGACTAGACCATGGCCTCTCCCCAATATTGCCAATATTACCACCTACCTTCATAGTGCTATAGTATACTCGACCCTCAACCCCCTCTATAGATATTATTGCAGTAGGTAGCCAAGGGGGGGGGGGGAGGTTGAGGGTCGAGTATACTATAGCACTATGAAAGTAGGTGGTAATGTCGGCAATATTGGGGAGGGGCCATGGTCTAGTTCCATCTGCATGGTAAGAAGAATGGAGAAGGAGCCTAATCATTCCCATCTAGAAGGGGAAGGGAGACATCCAGGATTGTGGCAACTATAGAGGCATAAAGTTGATAAGCCATACTATGAAAATATGGGAGAAGATCATTGAGAAGAGACTCAGAGATGAAACAATTGGTGAGGAATGATTTGGATTCATGCCTGGAAGAGGGACTGTAGAACCCATATTTGCCTTGACGCAGATGATAAAAAAACATCGGGAGAAACAGAAATGATTACATATGGTTTTATTAACAAGGAGAAGGCATACGATCGAGTGTCACGTCAGGAGCTGTGGAGATGTATGAGAGAAAAGGGAGTCCCTAAGAAATACGTAAGAATCACCTAAGATATGTATGAGAGTGCACAAGCAAATGTTAAGAGCAGTATAGGCCTAACAGAATGTTTCCTTACCTAATTGATCTGGTCATGGATGTAGTAACACAAGGTATTAGAGATCAGTCACCTTGGTGTATGCTTTTTGCTGATGATGTTATACTGTGAAGCACTAAGCAAGAGGTAGTAGAAGAGGAACTAGAGGAGTGGATAAGAGAAATGGAAAATAAAGGATTGGAGATCAGCAGGAAAAAGACAGAGTATTTGAGATTGAATAAATGGCGAGAATGGGGAAGTTAGTTTACAAGAAGAGAGATTGAAAAGAGTACAAAACTTCAAGAAATTATGGTCAACAGTTGCAGAGGATGGTGATCTGGGGGCAGAAAGAAACTGCAGAATAGAAGCCGGATTGAAGAATTGGAAAAAAGAGTGTGGAGTACTATGTGACAGGAAAAGAGGGGTTAAGTTGAAAGGTAAAGTACACAGGACAGCAGTTGTGAGACCAGCATTGATGTATGGAGCAAAGACGTGAGCAATAAATAAGACAGAAGAGATGAAACTGGATATGGCAGAAATGAGAATGTTGAGATGGATGTGTGGGGTGACAAGAAGAGATAAGATACAGAATGAAGTAATTAAGGGTTACCACAGGAGCTAAAAAACTATCAGATAAGATACAAGAAATTAGACTGAGGTGGTATGGTCATGTCATGAGAAGAGATGAACAATATATTGAGAGGAGAGTGATGGAAATGGAGGTACAGGGAACGAGAAGGAGAGGGAGACTAAAGCAAAGGTGGATGGACTGTATCAAGGATGACCTTCGATCAAAGGGATTAACCAGTGATGAAGTGTGGGACAGAGGTAGATGGAGAACGCTGGCCAAAAACATCGAACCCACGTAAAGGTGGGAAAAGATGCAGACAAAGAAGAAGAAGAAGAGGCAGAAGGTAGCCAACAGGTCATAAACCAAGAAAATATCCCCAAAACCTCTATCACCACCCCATTGGCACATATACTTTCAATTACTCCTGCTTTGGCCTTCGTAATCTAGGCGCTACATTTCAACAACTCATAGATAGCATTTCAGGGGACCTCACTTTCTGCATATGTTATGCAGATGTCATACTAATATTCTTCCCCTCCAAAAAGGACCACCTACATCACTTACACATCGCCCATTACAGCCTGCAGCAAAACAGCCTTGTAATAGGTATGAAACATATACATTTTGTGCCAAGGAAATGCCATTCTTGTGTATCACAATCACTCCTTAGGGCGTTCACCCCTCCCTGAGAAGAAATCAGCAGTATAGAAATTCCCCACACACTTGACTGTCTAAGCATTGCAGGAGTTCTTGGGCATGGTCAACTAATATCACCGGTTCTTGCCAGGCATCGCCACCATTCTCGTCCCCCTTTAAAACTCTCTCAAGGGCAAGCCAAAAAATCTGAAGTGGAGTCCCATTCAAGGGATGGCCTTCTTCTATGCAAAGAAACCCTTTCAACTGATACTGGTCTCAACCTGCAAGTCTCTCCGCTGTAACAAGTAGCCCTCGATGCCTCAGATGCTACCCTTCCCTATGACATTAGTACTGGTAGGTCATGCCTGTGGATACTTGCTTCCATATTATGACAGGTGTTTCAATTGATCCATGGGCTCTCCCACCCCTTGTGCCGATCTGCTTGAAGTCGGGGTTCATATGACATGGTATTATTAAAGATGCAAAGGATTGGGTCTGTACCTATATTTCATGTAAAACTTGAAAAGTGTATTGACATATAGATTCGGGTGTGGGTACTTTCCATCAACCTCATGGTCCTTTTGCCCATATTCATAGTGACGTGTATACACATCACCAGGATACCGTTACCTTCTCACAGTCATTGATCACATCACTCGCTGGCATGAAGCCCTCCCCAGCCAAGATGCAAAATCAGCCTTATGTAATGCTGCCTTACTTTCCAGATAAATAGCAAGATCTAGCATTCCAAACCATATTACTTCTGACAGGGGTACCACTTTCACCTCTCATTTGTGGGCATCATTTGAGACTATTGCTTACAAACCCGCAGTTAACGGAATGTAGAAATGTTTCCATCATACCCTGAAAGTAGCTTTGTTATCCCGCTGCAATAACTTCAGTTGGTTTCCACAACTTCCTTAGGTCCTTCTCTGATTGAGGACCACTCCCAAAGACACCATGGATGTCTCGGTAGCTGAAATTGTATACTGTAAATGATTGGTAGTTCCTGCAGAATTTTGTATGCCTGCCACCTCCTCAAAGGATCCCCAGCATCTACTACCTGTTGTGGTAAAATTTAACCTCTACTGTCAGATTTACAAGCAAAGCAGCACATAACGAAAGACCTAAACATCACAACACACAACTTTGTGCACACTGATGCTTGCAAGATACCGCTTAGAGCCCCATTTATGGGCCCATTCCTCGTCATATGTCGTATTCTGAGAGCTTTCCTCCTTAAAGTTCGTGTTAAGGACAATTGGATTACCATTGGCCGCCTAAAGCTGCGGATTTCTTTCAAGACGACTCGTCAATAGTACAGCTCTCTAAGCCAGGTCACCCTCTTTCAAATGCAAGTTTGCTTCAGGGGGAAAACCATGTATTGCATGTGCAGCAAGCAATGCACAAAAAATAGGGAATGATGCACCACATTTTCTTTAACACTGCAACCGTCATCGGACTCCACGCCAAAAAGTCGTTTAATGAAACATCCTATTTTCATCTAGTTTCATCTATTTTGGTGCCACTATTAACCTTACTGGATTGGTAAGAACCCGTTGACTTTACACAGGACACTGTCACCCCTGATGCCTATAAATACTTATGTTTGCACTACATAAAGTTAATTGCATTTACTCGGGATCTCTCTACTATCAGTACCTACCCCGCTCCCATCACATTTCCATTCTTGTCTTCCTGCTTCTAATTTTGTGCCTCATCGAATTCTTACACCTGATATAATTGAACTAACATTCGTTTTTTTAATTTTTTTTATTCTCTCTTTCCGTGTTAATTCCTTCCTTTCATCCCTTTTATATCCCCCTCCTCAATTTGTTTCCTTTCTTCTTTTCCTTTCCAGCCTTTGTTCAGCTTATTACTTGTTCGGTCATTCTTTTAATATTGGCCATTCATAGGGGTGTAATGATGAATGGCGTATTGCCCGTACTGCAGGACTACTCTTTTCTAAATGTCTCCTTAAAAACCACGTTATAAATAAGAGAATACGAAGTTTTGTCAAAACAAATTCAAAAAGACCAATTTTGAGCAAAAATTTCAAACAACATTAAGATTATAACTGCAAGTGGGGACTTACACCCAGCTTTGTCATTCAAATTTCCCATGTGACATTTTTTTCAATTTAATTTAAAGATTTGTATGCAAAGAAAGAGGATTTCGCTTTTCTGTATCACATTTTCCTTTCGCACTGGAAAAAAAATACATGTTTGGGTGAAGAAGAATAAGAGAGAGAGAGAGAGAGAGAGAGAGAGAGAGAGAGAGAGAGAGAGAGAGAGAGAGAGAGAGAGAGAGAGAGAAGGGCAATCCATCAAGGCTGGAGTCCGAGAGCACAATGATATACGAGATCTGCTTGATTGATTCATAATTCATCATCAGGTTGAAGTATATCGTTGGGTAAATGTGGTTTATCATATTATGGACAAAATGACATTTTCGTCCCATAGCGACGTAAAAACTTGACAGATATATTAGAACTCGAGTGTATATATATATATATATATATATATATATATATATATATATATATATATATATATATATATGTATATATATATATATATGTATATATATATATATATATATATATATATATATATATATATATATATATATATATATATATATATATATATATATATATATATATATATATATATATGTATATATATATATATATATATGCAGAAGAACCACAGGGAAAATGAAAATACGAAATATACAATTAAGTCCTGACTAGTTTCGTGATACTTCTTCAGAGGACTGATTTATTGAGAGAGGTTTCTTTACATTTTATAAAGAAAGAAGACGTACAAACATACATATAGACTAGGCTTACAGAACAATGACACTCCCATACCAGCTACCTGGGCTGTGGTCAGGTGTTTACTTTGCGGAGATCCAACCTCATTAGACACCTGCCAAAAAGGGTCATTTCTGGTGACAGGTAAATTCTTGTTTTTGACTTTGAATACAGTTTATTTATATGAATAACGGTAGCCTTATCTATATAAATACATAAGGAAAACTATATGTATATATAAAACACATTTATATATAAATATTTTTCTTGAAGGTTGTCCCAAATGGTTAAAATACTTATTTATTTGATATTTTTTTATCTTGAACGTTTTATATCTTCAAGTACTTAACAAAAAGACTTGAGTTTCTGCCTTTCTTACGCATGACTATTTATGTTATCTAAATAAAAAAAAAAAACAATAATATCTCTACGTACGCCGAAACACGACCAATCCCACTAATTGCGAAATTCTAAAGGCAGTTTATCTCAGGCATACAACCTGGATTCAACACCTCATAGCCAATCAATAAATAAATAGAAAATATTTTCCACAAAACTTCCTTTTGACCTTTTTCGAAGGGTTTTTATTTCCTATATAATCTTTTTTATAGATCAAGTGGAATGAGATTAGTGTAAATTATTTACTCATTAGTATAGCCAGTGGATAGAATTTCGTTCAGATAATTTTACCGGTAAAGGAGCAATTAAAATAAATAAATCATGCGGAAATTAGTAGGAATTCAAATACCATAACCCAAATAAATATGTATCTTATTCCGATTTTAAGTCAACTTAAACATGTAAAACCTTCCATATCATTAGGGAGATATTTAGAATTTTAGGAGGATTTCATCTAATAGTTCTCCTTTAACTATTTCTCTTTCTTAGAAACATTAATTGACCAAGCTAGCCATACTCTAAAAGATGAATTGTCTATCTCAATCTCCAAAATTATCTCGTTTGATTGATAATCACGAATGACGTCAATCAGCTATGTACAATTTTAGAGGAAATATGAAAGTAATAAGGAAAACAATATCGATATCCTGTTGATACACAAACTGTATACAGATGATATTTTTTATAGACTACGTTAACATTGTGCACCTTCATACGTAAGACTGATATTAAAAATAGGACATTTACTTATTCACACTAAGGGTGAAACTGAGCAGAAGGGTGATTACGTTATAATACGTTTTTCTCTTACACCAAAATTTCATATAATACAAAAACCATGTAATAAGAAAAAATAAAAAAAAATAAACAAATAAAACGCATATCTATTGACCTAACCTGAAATTCTGTCTAAACTCCAATTCTGTGCAATAAAATGTCATTATTAGGTGAAGTTTATGGAAAATAGATATCTATATTTAAAATATATCCTTTCTTATAGATTTCAAATACCTATATATATATTCTCCGTTAGAAAACTATTCCTGCATTATATGTGAGCCTTTATATATCTAATTAACAGTCATATGAAGCTTACATAAAAGTAACTAGCCTAAGGGACGTTCCAAATTTCTAAATATGCCTGTACATGTTTAATAAATCTTCCCTTTGAATTCAAGTTATGATCTATGAGGGAAGTTTTTACACTAACATGAATTGTCAAATATTCTATCAAAATGTCTTAATTTTTCGTGTTTTTTGAATGTGTTTCCAATTCATGAAAATATTTTCAGAACGAACGTTTCAAGAATCATCCGTTTTGCTCTTACCAAAATTTCCTTCCACGTGTTGTATCACGGCTCTTAGCTACAGTATTCACAAGGATAGGTATGATATACTGCCGATCTATCTTAATGTTGTTACCAATCTTGAGATGTTCTTTATTCATTCCTGCTCATACGGTCTATTTATTTCCTCTCCTCAATGATTATTTTTTCCTCTTTGCAACTACTGTTGTATCTTACCTAGCAATAATAATGAAGGAAAAAAAATGATGCCGTTACTCGTCTAATGCAAGACAATGACCTCAGACATGTCCTTATTCATGCCAGGTGTATGACTAGTTTACATCATCATAATGACCACTGCGGATTGCTGATTGGGGATTTTAGTCGATCTGATCGCTCACAGCAAACCAACCTAGTATGGATGCCCCTGACTAGTAAAGCTTTGCTGATCATGGCAATAAACAAACACTTTCACCACCATATTAGACTGAAGTCAACACAAAGGATCAACAATTCGTCAATTTTTAGTCATCGGTTCCACACAAGACTCCCTTTTGATTATTATTATTATTATTATTATTATTATTATTATTATTATTATTATTATTATTATTATTATTAATTGCTAAGCTACAACCCTCGTTGGAAAAGCAGGATGCTATACGACCAGGGACTCCAACAGGGAAAATACCCCAGTGAGGAAAGGAAACAAGGAACAATAAAATATTCTAAGAACAGTAACATTAAAATAAATCTTTACTATCGTTTATTGCCAACTACTTTGAAAAAAGCTTTTCTTTCTCCATCTGACACTCATTATTTGCCACTAAATTTGCTGTCCTATCCCCGACAGTTTTCCTTCTTCCCAAACAAGATCTTTTGGACGTTTATTTCAAACAGGGAATTTCTTTGTTTGTTTTGCGCATTTTTTACCATAATGTTTCCACCTCGTCTGTTTTCGTGTTAGGTCAATCCCACATTTTCTCTTTCCGAACTCGCCTCGTTTATATACATCTCTCTCTCTCTCTCTCTCTCTCTCTCTCTCCCTCCTCTCCTCCTCTCTCTCTCCTCCTCTCTCTCTCTCTCTCTCTCTCCTCTCTCCTCTCTCTCTTTCTCTCTCTCTTCGTCTTTAGATATAAACGTTTACATGTCATGTTTCAAATCTTGTAAACAATGTGTCATTTATTTAAAATGGTTTGAGCGATTCTATGCATAGAATGAATTTGCGATGTTCAATTCAGAAAGGATATATTTCAAACTATTTCATTTTCTCTAATTCATTTAAATTGTGGTCATTTTCAGACAGTATCCAATCGACAAATTTTTCATGCAAAACTTGTTCTTTTCTATGTAACTTTTAATTTTCTATTTTGGTGTCTGCCCTAGCAAGTCCCCGCACATAACAATTTTACTCATCTCCATTTGCTACATTTTTCAATGTTGACGATCCAAAGGCAGATTCTTAGTTGAAATTATAGTCAAAGAAGCCCTCCATATGCCTTGATATCAGACGAGCTAAATAGGGAACTTCACAATCAATACTGGTTTTCATTTTCACTATCAGGCAAATTACACATTCTGGCAACATACACACGTAGGCTATACATTCCTCTAGGAAGTGTTAGTCTTCCGGTCCGTACAAAGGATTTAGGGATGTTACTGCTTGTCGGATGCCCTTCCCTTGAGCTGAGGAATTGCACCCAGCCACACCCTTACTGCGCAATGAGTTCCTGTGTTTAACACCGGCCACCTGCTCTGCCATATCTCCCTACAGTGCTCGGGTTACTCGCCGCGAAGTAAGGGTGGGAGGACAGGCTGCATTTCTATTTCACGAATTACACCTGGGACTTGTGTGTCCAACTGTACGCAATTCACTGAAAAGGTAAGCAATGGGATTCATCTGACAGTACTTGAAAAAGCAGAACCTAATCTTAGGCTAGAGATAAGTCT
The DNA here is from genome assembly GCF_036898095.1 of Palaemon carinicauda. Classification (NCBI taxonomy): domain Eukaryota; kingdom Metazoa; phylum Arthropoda; class Malacostraca; order Decapoda; family Palaemonidae; genus Palaemon; species Palaemon carinicauda. Next base: position 36,203,630 of record NC_090736.1, read on the forward strand.
CCGATTACGGTTGAAAACGTTTTCATATCTTTAGAAAACTTATCAGTAATAGAAGAATAGATCTAACTTGATAACCACTGTTTACGTTCCCTTTTGAAAGCAAGCCGCGTAACTATAACATATAAACCTTCTATCTATTTAGTCAATTTAATACAGGATATTACATTTTCGACCTGTCACAATGAAAACATTGAATTCACCTTCGAGTAAATCAGTCACATCAGGAGGATGACCTCAAAGAGGAAAAATGAATTAAACGTGATAGGTTCGAAGAGCTCATATGAAAGATCTATTGCGCCTTCATATTTGTCGGTGTTCCAATATCAATATTTTTTTTTTTCATTCATCTTCCTGTATTTCATATGATGTCAAATGATTTCGTTTGTATTCTATTTATGTATGTATGTATGTATGTATACACACACTTATATATATATATATATATATATATATATATATATATATATATATATATATATATATATATATATATATATAATATATATATATATATATATTTATATACAATACATATATATATATATATATATATATATATATATATATATATATATATATATATATATATATATATAATTGTGCATTTTTTACCATAATGTTTCCACCTCGTCTGTTTTCGTGTTACGTCAATCCCACCTTTTCTCTTTCCGAGCTCGGCCTCGTTTATATACATCTCTCTCTCTCTCTCTCTCTCTCTCTCTCTCTCTCTCTCTCTCTCTCTCTCTCTCTCTCTCTCTCTCTCTGTCTTTAGATATAAACGCTTAGATGTCATGTTTGAAATTCTTGTAAACAATATCATTTATTTAAGATGGTTTCAGCCCTTTTATGCAAAAAATAACTTTGAGATGTTGAATTCATAAGAAAATATTTCAAACTATTTCATTTAACTTGTGGCCATTTTCAGACGGTATCCAATCAACGAATTTTTGCATGCATAACTTGTTCTTTCCCATGTAACTTTATATTTTCTATTTTAGTGTCTGCCTTACAAGTCCCCGCACATACCAATATTACTCATCCCACATTTTAATGCTGACAATCGGAAGGCAGATTTTTATTGGAAATTATAGTCCAAGAGGCTCGCCATATTCCTTCATATCAGACTAGCTAAATAGGGAACTATACAATCAATATTGGTTTTCATTTCACTTTTAGGCAGGTGACATATTCTGGCCACATGCACACATTGGCTATATATTCTTCTAAAAGGTGCTACTCTTCCGGTTCGTAAGAAGGATTTAGGGAAGAGACTGCTTGTCTGATGCCCTTCCCTTGAGCTGAGGAATTGCACCCAGCCACACCATTACTGCGCAACGAGTTCCTGTGTTCAACACAGGTCACTATCTGTCATATCTCCCTAGACTGTCTCATTGGTTACTCGCCGCGAAGTATGGGTGTGACAGGCTGCATTTCTTCTTCGTGAGTTGCGCTAGGGACTCGTGTGTCCAACTGTACATAATTCACTGAAAAGTTAAGCAATGGGATTCATCTGACAGTACTTGAAAACGCAAAACCTAATCTTAGGCTAGAAATGAGTCTCCGATTACGGTTGAAAACGTTATCATATATTTAGAAAACTTATCAAGTAAAAGAAGAATAAATATAATTTAATAACCACTATTTGCGTTCCTTTTTGAAAGCAAGCCGCGTAACTATAATATAAAAATCTTCAATTTCTCTAGTCAATTCAACACCGGATATTTTTCGATTGCGTTTTCGACCATTCACAATGAAAGCATTGAATTCACCTTAGAGCATATATCTGAGGGAACGACACTGTAAATCAGTCACATCAGGTTGACCTCGAAGAAGGAAACATAAATGAAACGTGATGGATTCGGCAAACTCGTATGAAAGATCTGAGGCGCCTAATGTTTGTCGGTGTTCCAACTTAATCATTTTTTATTCATTCATTTTTCTTGTTTTTCATATGATGTCAAAAGATTTCTTTTGTGTTTTATATATATATATATATATATATATATATATATATATATATATATATATATATATATATATATATATTTATATATATACAGAGAGAGAGAGAGAGAGAGAGAGAGAGAGAGGAGAGAGAGAGAGAGAGAGAGAGAGAGAGAGAGAGAGAGATAATTGAGTGTTTATGTATGCTCATTGAATACATTACAGGCAGTCCAGGAATATCTTACTCAATATTGGTTTTGTTTAGAAATTCATCAGAATTCTTTTATGTAACAATAGATATTTTTCGGTGTTCAGATAGTACGTTTGATATGATTTCATAATTAAGATTTATTCATAATTCTCAAATACTACATATAATCCATTTCATATTCATCAAAAGATATGATTTTCTTTTTCTTTTATGTAAATCTATCCACATCCTATAAGTTCCCTACTATCATTTTTTTTTTCAATGGAATTTCACCAACGCTCCTCAATTATCACGTATGAATTTGTTTTTGAAGGGAAAATTAATCATTGATGTTGATGTACTTTACGTAGTACATCTTTGTTAGTAAGAAAATATATTACTTGTACTTTTTCACATAATGAGAACAATGCAGTATAATTGTTTTCACTAGACAAGGTGGTCCATAATTTTATTGGCTCTAATGATTTCCCAACTTTTCTTCACTTTTCCTTTTGTTTCAATAGGCCTCATAATGATAGAACACTTATTCCGTCCTATTGGCTAATGTTCTTATTAAATAGACCAGCCGGCGTCAACCTTCCAAGCTTCATGGACCACTAAATGCACATTTTCAAATTTAGCGGACCACTTACATATTTTCTGTCGCATCAGTGTAAAATGCAACTACGTAATATAACAAAGGTCAAGTTTAATTATTAAAAAGAAAAAAAAAATGAAATTTATTTAAGCATTACACATTTTTAGTTATATTTGCTCTTGCTCATTTGCGAAAAGTGCTTTTATTTATTTATTTTTTCTCTCTCTTTGTTTGCTCTAATGACGTAACTGCAAGACGAAGAGCTGATATTATATAAATCCGAAACCGGTCGCTAGTCCTAATTACTGTCAGATGAAAATGTCTTTTCACACAAATATGTTGCTGAAAATTTAATCAAAATTTCCACTGACTTATCAATATGAAGGGTATTAACTTTTTAAGAGACTTAAAATAAGGTCTAGATAAAGGATGACTGGAATCTAGCTTTGAGACTGTCGTCGCTTGATAGATCGATGAAGCTTTCTTTACAATTCACGCTGAAACGTTTAATGTTATTTTTAATGTTTGTTGAAAATGGCTCTATTAACAACATATTGCATTACTGTGATATTCTTCCTTTGTGTCAAAACAACCAATAAATTATGTCAGTGACTGTAAGCGCTGTCGAAGTGCTATGGGATAGGAATCCTATGATAATAACGTCTTCAACAACTTTTTCTTAAAAGCTCTTACTTGTTTTTGTTTATTATCCTGCATTCTTTAAAAATAATCAAGCGGTTTCGTGGCTAAATTTTGGTGTTTGCATTGCAAGTGTCTGAGATATTACAATAAAAAGAGGCCCTGGATCCGGGATCTTGAATAAATCAAAGTTTCATATTTTAATTTTAACTGCATTTCCAGTGTTCTTCCAAATAATGCTTGACGAGGAATCTGATTCATTGATCAGATCATGGCTAAGTGACATTTACATAATTAGATCTAATAATTTCCCGGGATTCTAACAATGTATTAGTATTCAAAAATGTTAATTTCCCTTCTCAAAAATATAGAATAGAGCTCTGGGTCATCACTTGGGATTTCCAGATTTAGCCGAATTCTAAATAAATCTGGAAAGTATTTTGTCTAATCCGGATCACGATTATGAATATTAAATTAAATGCTCAAATTTAAAGATATTATAGCTTTAGTAATAGGCTTACTGAGAACATATATATATATATATATATATATATATATATATATATATATATATACATATATATGTATATATATATATATATATATATATATATATATATATATATATATATATATATATATATATATATATGTATATATATACATATATTTATATATATAAATATATATATATATATATATATATATATATATATATATATATATATATTTATGTAAGTATAAATATATAAATATATATAAATATATATATATATTTATATATATATATATATATATATATATATATATATATATATATATATATTTATATAAGTATAAATATATAAATATATATAAATATATATATATACATATATATATATATATGTATACATATACATATATATATATATATATATATATATATATATATATATAAATATATATATATATATATATATATATATATATATATATATATATTTATTTATTTATATGTATATATGTATATATATATATATATATATATATATATATATATATATATATATATATATATATATATATATATATAATTTATATATATATATATATATATATATATATATATATATATATCTAAGATTTTTTTCTGCCAAGTCCCTTCACTTTGATGGTATACTATATTTATAACAGAGATAGACCATATTTGTCTTCTCCTCTCTATTCATTCT
>NC_090736.1:36213214-36223214 GCF_036898095.1 Palaemon carinicauda
TCATTCGCACGCACCACATGCCTCTGGTGCACGCCATTACTTGACAGTCTGAAGCCTCGTCCCCCCAGCAACACCGACATCTCTCCGCCGTGGCTGAATATAATTGCACCCTTCAATACGTCCCAGGGAAAATGAATCCCGTTGCCGATGCCCTGTCAAGAAACACGTTGGCTGCCGTTCAACTGGGATTGGATTACAACGCCCTGGTTGAAGCCCAACGACAGGATCCAGAGTATCAAGCATGTAGGACATCCTGCACGTCCCTCGGTTGGGAAGACTTCCCCCTCGAAGACTCCAACACCAACCTCCTCTGTGACGTCAGTACTGGTAGACCGCGACCTTGGATTCCTGCTCCCATGCGCCGGCAGGTGTTTGATTTTTATTCACGGCCCTCGTGCCGTTCTACTACACAGCTGCTGAAGGCAAAGTTCATTTGGCACGGCATTTCTAAGGATACTAAGGATTGGGTCCGCGCCTGTACTTCTTGCCAAACTTCCAAAGTACATCGACACACGGATTCCGGAGTGGGCACCTTTCCTCAACCTCAGCGTCCTTTCACACACATTCACGTTGACGTTGTAGGCCCCCTACCCACATCACAAGGACATCGTTACCTGTTTACCATCATCGACCGCTCCACTTGTTGGCCTGAAGCCATTCCCATGGAAACTGCAACGTCCGCCGCATGTACATCTGCCTTACTCTCTGGATGGATTGCAAGATTTGGTATCCGTGAGCATATTACTTCCGACAGGGGATCCACTTTCACCTCTCAATTGTGGACATCATTAGCGAATCTCCTGGGCATCACCCTACATCAGACAACGGGCTACAACCCCGCTGCCAATGGAATGGTTGAACGTTTTCATCGCACCCTCAAAGCAGCTTTGATGTCTCGCTGCAAGGATTGCAACTGGTTTACACAGCTTCCCTGGGTCCTCCTGGAACTAAGGACCACTCCTAAAGACACTCTCGACGTCTCGGCAGCTGAAATGGTGTATGGCAACCCGTTGGTCGTCCCTGCCGAATTTTTTCCTTCTACAACCTCCTCCGACGATCTCCAGCGCATACGTCACGTCGTGGGAAAATTTACTCCATGCCGCCAGACTTACAAGCCCCCAGCGAAGCATCAAATACCAACAGACTTGCACTCTGCAACGCACGTCTTCCTGCGCAACGACACTAGCAAGCCACCGCTAACGCCCCCTTCCACGGGCCCTTTCCTTGTGATCCGACGCAGTCCGAAACCGTTCCTACTAAACATTCGTGGCAAAGAAGACTGGGTCTCCATTGATCGTCTAAAACCTGCTTTTCTTCTGAAAGATGACCCGCCTACAGTTCGCCTCTGTAGATCAGGGCGCCCTATCTAACATGTACAGTATGTCATTTTTATGGGGGAAGCCATATACCAACCGTGTGTCACACAATCGTACATAATTCATTTTGTATATATTATGCTTGTATCTTCGCTCTTCCCTTGCACTAAAAAGAACCAAAATAAACATGTCTGTGTTTTTCCTCTCTAACATTGTCTGTTTTTCAAACATGAAATTTCCTGTTGCCTTGAAGATTTGTATATAAAGGAGAGTGTTCTATAATAAATTACTCAGTTTCTTTCAACCTGCCTTTGAGTAACAACCTTCTCTCAGCCCGTCACAATATATATATATATATATATATATATATATATATATATATATATATATATATATATATATATATATATATATATATATATATATATATATATATATATATATATATATATACGGATTTTGAGCGAAGCGAAAAATCTATTTTTGGGTGAGATGGCCATGTCGTCCTGATGGAAGTTCCTATAGGGTAGCTTCCTAGGGTATATTACAACCACGGCGATATTCCCAGAGAATTTACCTTAAGGTACCAGAATTCTAACTCCTGGAGCGAATATCCCTCCGGAAAGGGATATCGCGACATATCAGAGAACGTATTCTTGACACGCCACATGGCAATCTGCACCCCAAACAGAGATTACGTATCGAGGGGTCAATTGGCAAGAAACGAAATCGGGAAAGAAAAAGGGGGAGCCGCTCCCAAGGGTCCCTATTCTCCAGTTTCGTAGGCGTGCCTGGCGCCAATCCTGGCGCCATCTGTATTCCTTGTAGTGTACACGAGGTGCTACAGGTACTGTATGTAGGGAGGGGTCCTACAGCCCTTTCATAGAAAGGGAAGGGCGGGTCCATCAGTACGACATGGCCATCTCACCCAAAAATAGATTTTTCGCTTCGCTCAAAATCCGTTTTTTGGGCTCAAGCCATGTCGTCCTGATGGAAGTATACCAGAGCATTACTGTATCTGTGGATTCTCAGAACGTGCCGTACTCCCCGGAGGTAATTTTTCCCCGGTCCACTAGACCTAGAGACCTAAGATGTTACCCTTATACATCTTTTCAACTAACTATAAACCATGTTAGAGCTTCCTGCCCCCTACAGGGAAAAGTCCTACTAGACTCTGGAAAAGTTTCGAAGAGTACATATACCTATGTATGAATACCAGGCAAGCTAATATAGTGGTCTCACCCTATATAAAGTAAAGTATAGTTTGTAAAGAACCACTGCGTCAATATGAAATATCAACCCGTTCTCCGCACAATACTTGTATTGGACAAAGGTTTATATCCGCATAGGAGGAAACTTGTAAACCCGCCACCGTCCCCTTATGGGACGGAGTCCTCCCGTTAAGGGAAAGATTAAACCAATGCAACATAGCTTGCATAAAGGAACAATTCTAATAGAATTATCCCAGATAAGGTACATAGAATGAATGCTCAATTATACCAATAAATTGACACAGGTGAAGGAGACGCAAGGTTCTCAAGAACAAATTTATTGACAGACAATAAATAGACAGGTTAACAACAATTATATATATATATATATATATATATATATATATATATATATATATATATATATATATATATATATATATATATATATATATATATATATATATATATATATATATATATATATATATATATATAAATATATATATATATATATATATATATATATATATATATATATATATATATATATATATATATATAAGAAGAGGATAACCCAAAACTTTAAGCATAAGTATGATAGTAAACAGAACTTGTTTATCTGAAAGAAAAAACATTAAATGACACTTTTAAGATACCGAGGTATCAAAGTCATAAAAGTCTGTATTACAAATCAATCACATTAGCGTTAGAAACGCTCGGCACACATGTCTGCACTTATGCTAGGTTCACCTTTGGAAATGGAACAGTCTACATGGGCAACTCAGTGCCCTCACTTAGTTTGTAGTACAGTGTGTAACTACACACTCACCCTGGAATTAATCGTCCCAATTAAAACCACTGTTCCTCGCAGAGTTAAACAGTAGGGTTAACGACGAGACCCACTGCTACCACAGATCTCTTTAGTTCCTCTACTTGCTTCGCATAGTGGCGAAAGAACACTCTGGAAGACTTCCAGCCAGTGTATGAACGGAGATGTTCAAAATCCATACAATTAAAGAAATTTATGGATGAGGCTACTTTCCTCGGATCGTGACCTGCGGGTGTACTGTAAGGATCCTCTCTGCGAATAAAATATGTGATTTTCGCTCTGAGTTGATTCAGAGATAAATTTGAGCCTGATGTTTCTCCCCTGAATAGTTGACCACCCTTGAAGTCTGAAGTTCTATGAAGATAGACCTTTAGGCATTCTACTGGACATAGAGATGCATCTTCTTTCAGAGGGCAGATTCTCCAGGGACCCCACCTGTAACTCATTCTTGGCGAGAAACGTAGGATCCGGAAACAGGTTCAGTTCTCCCCCATCCAGGAACTGAACACGACCTGCCTCTCTCGAGAGGGCTACAATCTCACTAACCCTGGCCCCGGATGCGAGTGTAAATAGGAAAATAACTTTTTGTGTCAAATCCTTTAACGCACACTCCTCATTGCTCAACAGAGAAGCGAAATGAAGAACTTTGTCTAAAGACCATGAAATGGGCTTTGGAGGTGCTGAAGGTCTGAGCCTAGAGCAGGCTTTCGGAACTTTATTAAAGATCTCGTTACCTAGGTCGACCTGGAAGGCATATAGAATGGGTCTTGTCAAAGCAGACTTACACGCTGAAATCGTGTTAGTGCCAACCCTTGACCATGGAGGTGGATGAAGAAAGATAAGCAGAAGTCTGTCGAGATCTCCTGCGGATTCTTCGCCTTGACAAAGGCCACCCATTTTCTCCAAGATGACTCATATTGCCTTCTAGTAGATTTGCACTTATATTCCTCTAGGAAGTCTATGCTGGCTTTCGAAATCCCGAAACGCTTTCTCACCGCTAGGGAGAGAAAATCATGAGCTGCAGGGTCCGGGTTTTCTGTAATGAAGTGCAGACAGTCGACTTCTGGACTCGCTGGGTCAGAACTGGATCTGGTAGCGGTAGAAACTTCAGCCGTAGTTCCAATGCCAGGGGGAACCACACGCTGTTCGGCCACTTGTGGGCCACTATTGCCGCTACCCCCTTGAAGGATCTTAGTTTGTTGAGGACCCTCAACAGAAGGTTGTGAGGAGGGAACAGATAAATCCTGGACCATCTGTTACAGTCGAGGGACATCGCGTCCACTGCTTTCGCTAAGGGGTCCTCGTACGGGGACACGTACAGCGGCAACTTCTTGTTGTCTTTCGTCGCAAAGAGGTCTATCTGCAGTTCTGGGACTTGATTCAGAATGAAGGAGAATGATCCTGCGTCTAAGGACCATTCCGACTCTATCGGTGTGAACCTGGATAGAGCGTCCGCTGTCACATTGCGGACTCCTTGAAGGTGAACTGCCGACAGGTACCACTTCTTCTTTTCCGCCAATCGGAAGATGGCCAACATCACCTGGTTGAGAGGTGGTGACCTCGATCCTTGTCGATTCAAGCATCTCACAACTACCTCGCTGTCCATCACCAACCTTATGTGGATCGAGTGACGCGGGGAGACTTTCTTTAAGGTAAGGAGCACTACCATAGCTTCTAGAAAGTTTATGTGAAAGGTCTTGAATAGCTTGGACCATGTCCCCTGGACTTTTTTCCGATGAGAGTGACCTCCCCATCCCTCCTTCGAGGCGTCTGAGTGAATCGTCACCAACGGGGGAGGTGGCTGAAGAAGAACCGACTTCTTTAGATGTCTGGCTTGGGACCAAGGCCTGAAAAGAGTACGTAGCCGAAGCGGAACTGGTCTTCTCAGATCTCTTCGCGCATTTGATGCATAACTTCTCCAAACTCCGGTTGCAACCTTTAGCTGTGCTCTTATCACTGGGTCTGTCACTGAAGCAAACTAGAGAGAGCCCAGTACCCTCTCCTGTTCGCGTCTTGATATCCTTTCGGAATCTAGAAGTCTCTTGACAGAACCCGCTATCTCCTTCCTTTTCTTCGCCGGGATGGAGAAACGGTGTGACATTAGGTACCAGTGGATTCCCAGCCACTGGAACTTTTGAGATGGAGAAAGTCGAGACTTTTTTCTGTTGATCCTGAAGCCTAGGTACTCTAGGAACTGGATCACTTGACTTGAAGCTTGCAAGCATTCTGTCTCGGATGCTGCCCACACCAGCCAGTTGTCCAGGTAGGCTACTACCTGAATTTCCTTTAGGCGTAATTGTTTGAGAGCTACGCTCGCAAGCTTCGTGAAAATCCTTGGGGCTATATTTAGCCCGAATGGCATGGCTCTGAAGGCGTATAGTCTTCGTTGTAGCCTGAACCCTAGGTAGGGGGAGAGTCGACGGTTGATTGGAACGTACCAATAGGCGTCTGACAAGTCTATAGAGACGGAATATGCCCTCTTGGGCAGTAAGGTCCTTATGTGTTGCAGTATTAGCATCTTGAATTTACAATTCACTATGAACTTGTTGAGTGGCAACAAGTCCAGAATGACTCTGAGCTTTTCCGAGTCTTTCTTGGGAACACAAAACAGCCTCCCTTGGAATTTGATGGACTTCACCCTTCGGATCACTTTTTTCTCCAACAGTTCTTGAACATACTCCTCCAGAACGGGGGTGGAGTGTTGGAAAAACCAAGGGCACGGGGGTGGAGTGCTGTACCAGCTCCAGCCCAGTCCATTCTTGAGTAGGCTATGGGCCCAGGGATCGAAGGTCCACCGATCCCGAAAATTCTGAAGTCTCCCTCCTACTGGCATCATCTCACTTGGACTGCCGTCCTGAGGTCTTGCCTCCCTGACCGCGACCACCCCTGAATCCCCTTCCCCTTGAGGGGCGCCTAGACGAGCCTCTGGCTGCTCCTCTAGGCTTTGCTCGAAAGGAAGTAGACTGCCCTTCGAACGTTGGGGTGAATGCCGTGGACTGTGTCGACACATCCTGGGGTACCCACTGAAAAGTGGTGGGGGTTTGTGCCACCATCTGGGGCACTGAAGGCAATGGCAATTGCAGTTGCTGTTGCTGTCTAAGAAGCTTGGCTGGCCGAGACGGTAGCCTAGTCCTCATAGTCTTCCTCTTTGGTTGAGGACCCTCATCCGGGGAAGACTTTCTTTTGATAGCCAGGCCCCACTTCTGGAGAAGGTTTCTATTCTCCAAGGCGGCCTTATCAACAACTTCTTTGATCAATTCGGTAGGGAAAAGGTCTTTGCCCCAAATGTTGGAGGAGATTAGTTTCCTTGGCTCGTGCCTCACCGTAGCCGAGGTGAACACGAACTCCCTACAAGCTCTCCTCGCCTTAACGAAGCCATAAAGATCCTTCGTCACTGTGGCCAGATGAGTCTTGGCCACTACCATGAACATTTCATGGACCTTGGGGTCACTTGCCATCGTCTCAAGAGTAGTCTGAAGAGACATTGAGGCAGCCAGTCTTTCTTTTGTCTCGAACTCTTTCCGCAAAAGAGAGTCAGACAGCTTAGGGAGGTCCTCGCCGAACTGACGTCCGGCAATATCAGCCTCCAATTTCCCAACTGAGAACGTAAGATGGACGTCCTTCCAGTCTTTGTGGTCCATAGGCAGGGCCAGCGACAAGGATTTACACTCCTCCAGGGAGGGGCAAGGCTTGCCGGCCTCGACTGCTTTTAGTACAGCCGCAAACCCTTTCTGTAAAAAGGGGAAGGCTCTAGCAGGAGAGGACACAAAGGAAGGGAGCTTCTTACTCAATGCAGCTACCTTTGAGTTCGAGAAGCCCCTCTCTTTCATCGAGGATGAAAGCAAAGCTTGAGCCTTAGCATGGTCCATCACTATGACCTCCTTCGGCTCTGTCTCCTCCTTTGAAGCTGGTTCCTTCCTCAGCCGGACATAACAGTCCAGATATGATGCCTTGTTGGGCCAGAATTCCACCTCCTCTAGGGGAACTGAACCCAACTTATCCGAGATGACGATCTTTCCAGTCGTCATCGGCATGTGCTCAGCATACCTCCATGGGTTAGCATCTGAGCACAAGGGAAGGTCTTTCACATTGAGCCTTTTCTGGGGCCCATGTGATGCTGCAAGGCTCTGCATCCGCAGTTCCATTGCAGCCGCCTTCTCCTGATTCTCCTTCTGCATTTGTTGGATCATTCCAACAATGGAGGAGAGGGCCTGTCCCAGCTCTACTGGGAGAGCGGACGATGTTGAGGGAATAGGCTCCGGGATCTGAACCGGAGTAGCCGACACCTCGTCGACCTCTTCCTCTACAACGTCTGGGGCTTGAACTTCATCCTGGGCTTCTGCCAGGAGGTCTTCCTCCAGACGCTCGTCCACGTCAGACATCCTGTCTTCCAACTGGATGTCTTGCATAGCGACCGCGACTTCAGCATCCACCTGGATCTGAACTTGGGGGATCTCCTCTTGAAGCTGGGGAATCACTGCATCAGCTGATGCCCTAGGGAAAAGATACGCCCTCATCTTCTCACTTGGAAGATAAGGTCCAGAGGTATTCTTCTGGAAGCCCCTTACCCAGGTACGAAGCTTCTCCCTTGCTATATCCCTTGATTCCGCCGTCCTAGGGGAATCAAAGGCCTCAGTAATCAGGTTAGTGCACACGGTACATACCTGAGGGTCCCAATACTGGAGATCACCCTTGGAGACAGCGCATGCTGCGTGCCTCCTACAAAACTCATATCCGCAGAGGTTCTTACTGCGGACGTTGCAGAAAACACTTCCGCACTTCGGAGGGTCCTCCTGTAAAGAGAAGAAATTTCCATGAGTATCAAGTGAACTATGTATCACTGGATATGCATAGTATAGCATAACAATTCAGAAAGGAAAGACCCACACTTGTGTTTCCTTCACAACCAATTGTTGCAGCCTTCCAGATAATAAAATCGAATGGTTAATCTCTTCTAGAATAACCAATGCAAAGTTTCAAGAGGAAACAGGGGGAGCTCACACCTAAGCAATGATTTTAAAATCCTGGATAATAGACAAGAAAGAACTCACTTTCTTATCTGTAAGACAACAGCAAAGGGCTGTGCAAGACAACACAAAAGTGTTAGAACACACAGTGCTGTACCAAAACTTATACTATAGTTTTCTTCTTACAGTATATGTTATACTGAAGAATACTGGTACAGTATAGAAGGTTATGTGCCGGCCGGCACTTGCCGGCCGGCACACACCATAACTAGCTTTAAAGTATACTACTTAACAGCTATAAGGCGGCAGAACGCTGGTTCAAATGCATGTGCCGTCCGGCTAATACTGCCGGCCGGCAACTACACAAGGTAGTACCCGGCTGCCGGCCACACTCTTGGCGACCGGCAGACAAGGGCTGACATTAGCCGGCCGGCAAAGGTACACAACCGATGCCAGCCGGCAGCAAAAGAACCAGAGGACTACGACTGCCCGGCTGCCGGCCTCATAGGCCGGCAGCCGTGTCGGGTACAGCACTAGAAGAAAACAGAATGGATGCCGGGATAAGAGCGTACACTACCTCCAAGCCCGGCAATCCGAAAGAGTGCATATAAGGAAGGGGAGAATCTAATTCAGGCTTCCTGACCAATGCCATCTGGTTCTACAGGCAGGCATGGATGAGGGACCAAGGGAGGTCCGGGCAGAACTCAAAGCAGAAGACCCTTGCCGGCCGGCAGCTCTGCCGGCTGGCAGGGGACTGGGTCAATCCCACATCCTAACCTATCCTAGGTCCAGATGTAGAATGACGTACAGTACTGTAATGGCTAGGCCATTACGGAGATAGAGGGGGAAGGGACAAAAGAGGGTCCTACCAACCTTGCTTTAGTGAAGGATCACCCGCAGCCAAGAAAACTCATCTTAGCCTAAGGGAGATCCAAGGAGGGAGGCCAGCAATACTTGCCAGCTCCCAGAGAACCAAAACAAGGAAGGTGTTGCTACTCCCAGGGAAAGAATCTTATCCTCCCCGAGAACAGCAACAAGGACTAGTCTGGTAGATCACAAAAGAAGGAATCATCTCGTACAGAAACCTTCAGTAGTGACCTAAGGAGGCTAAGCCACCTATGTCTGTGTCAGGCCAGCGAGGGAGACTCTACCCCAAGCCAGACGAACACAGACTCAGACTAAAAACTCTGTTGTTCTGTCCCACTCTGAAACCAGACTTACTGGAACAGGAGGGTACAGTAACACCCCAGTATAGTTTTATCGAAAGTTAATTCAGATATACCACTTAGGGATAAGCCCAAGGCTTAAACAGAGGGAAAGGGATTGCATAACTTCTCCGAAGAAAAGAAAGCAACCGGGAGTATGAGAAAGTATACTAAGGCTCCATAAGCAACTTAGCCTAGGCACCAAGAGATCCGATTACCTAGATCACCGAAACTCACTCGTATACTATCTTGGAAATATTCAACATAATCATAAATGTATAAAAAACAGCCTAAAGCTTCAATAAAATTTTAATACACTCGGAAAACCAAAATCATGCAGAAAGTACTAGGACCAAACGACTAGGCTACATGGCTTAGCGTAGGCCAGAGTTGGCGAATACTTCGCCAAAATAATACTAAAGCACGAAAGGAAATCCTATGTAACGCTAAATAGCTAAAATTTATTAAA
>NC_090736.1:36238214-36240714 GCF_036898095.1 Palaemon carinicauda
TGAGTTTTATAATTTTGATACATGTCTTAGGTCATGTCTTAAATATCTTAGTTAAAATTCTGACATGCTATGGTGTAATATATAAAGTTGGGTGTGTACTGATATTCTACAATGGTCTTGTATTTGAGGCTAGGTATACATCGGTACTGAAGATATGTGTACATAAACCATCTCATGTTATTCACTTCAGCACTGCCACAAGTAAATGAATGTTGTGGACTCATCTTCATGTGCAGTCCCCTTCACACACACACAGAGGGCTGTGCACGTAAGGGCAGCCTTCTTGCACTTGCAGCGTCTCACACACCCTTCCTGGCACTTGCAAGAAACCAGCTCAATGCAGGTGTGAGTTGCCTCAGGTAGCCTGGTCCAGTATGGTGTGTATTCTCCTCCAGTCATTGACCAACCCCAGTTTGTTGGTGGTGGGAGTTCTAGTGCTGGCAGCAGTATCTGACCCCACACATGTCCACCTTGATATACTGCCCTCTTGACATGTTCCTCTGAAGCTGCCTTCGTTGGAGGGATCAGCTGCACATTGTTCTTCCTTGCGAAGAGTTTCCTCCCGGTCTTGTCAATGTCCGTGCATTTGCTGGTTCGATAATACAACAGGATCACGAACCTCTCGATGATGCACATTGCATCATTTGGTATGTCACTTGGTGCGGGAGACAGCTGC
Organism: Palaemon carinicauda; assembly: GCF_036898095.1. Classification (NCBI taxonomy): domain Eukaryota; kingdom Metazoa; phylum Arthropoda; class Malacostraca; order Decapoda; family Palaemonidae; genus Palaemon; species Palaemon carinicauda. Next base: position 36,238,891 of record NC_090736.1, read on the forward strand.
ATCAGCGCCTCACTTAACTCTGGCAGTACTGTCCAGACTGCCCATGCGGTCTTCTTACCATGTCTAGCAAAGCTTGACACAGTATCGCATCCAGTTACAGCGTGGAACATTGGCAGTGCACGAGCCTTCTCTGGTCCCAGTCTAGCTGTTATTTCATGTGCTGCTAGGTATTGGAAACTTCGGCCTGTTCCGAATGCCAGCAATAATTTGTCTTCTGGTTGCAATTCTTGTACCACAGATACTGCCAGCACCACAACATCGGTGTCTACAGTCCGGATGACTATTGATTGGTGTCCGTGCTTAGCTGCGTGAGATGCATGCAGCATCATCCGACTGTCAGCCTCTTCATGGTTGCATGGGTCGAGTGAAGTCAGATCTGGTAGTAGTGGCTTGCTGAGCACTGCCTCTCCATCAGTAATGACGAGTTGCTTGTCCTCCTGGTCAAACCATTCCCAGAGAGCTGTTGAGAGAAACTTAAACAGCTCGGTCGTGTTGCTGTCCACTCGTATGAAGTTCTGCCAGTTTCCTGGTATGGATGCGGCGGCCACCACACGTCTCCGCACGCCCTGTCCCCGCTTTGCACGTGTGCTACCTTTCAGTGAATCAGCAAGGTAAGTATCCCAGATCAGATCCAGGCGTGACACTGTTTGCAGCTTAGCAGATATATATGGAATGAAGATCTGATGTGCGTACACTTCAAAGGTCTTTGATGCAGCCGGCATCAGCATCTGGACGATAGCTGCTCCATCAAGCATTATACAGGTAGTGACAGGAGTCTCGGCCATGTCCTTCAGGTGCAATGGTATCCACCTAGCATAGTGGGTATGATCTAGTACAGTTAGACACCAGAATCGAGTCAAAAGCAGCATTAGACCCACTGATAATCAAAAATGAAGATTTCAAATGGCGGCCATTTTGAAATCCATTATGGCGGCTTAGTGGTAAAAAATACGCAATGCAGATTGTAAACATTGGATTCCTTCCCCCTCAAAACCTACATTTAGGCACCAGAATCGAGTCAATAGCAATTTTAGATCCACAGATAAGCGCAAATGTAGATTTCAAATGGCGGCCATTTTGAATTCCAATATGGCGGACAAGAATAGAGAATTCCGAGTGGCTCAATATCTGAAAATGTTCGCCATATGTCAATGTACATTTGTGCCAAATTTGGTGCTTGTATCACAAAATGCACAATAGGTTAGCTAAGCTGCCCCACTAATACACCTGACAACACTGAGATTACCAAACAATTCTTCTGCACTTAAGGGGTTAACTACTGCAATGCAATTGTTCGGTGGCTACTTTCCCTTTGGTAAGGGTAGAAGAGACTCTTTAGCTATGGTAAGCGGCTCTGATAGGAGAAGGACACTCCAAAATTAAACCATTGTTTTATTGTCTTGGGCAGTGCCATAGCCTCTGGACCATGGCCTTCCACTGCCTTGGATTAGAGTATCTTTTGCTTGAGGGTACACTGGATAAGCTGTTCTATCTAATTTCTCTCTCTCCTGTTTCTTTACGTTTTTATAGTTTATATATGAAAGATCTAATTTAATGTTGTTACTCTTCTTAGTATATTTTATTTTTAATTTCTATTACTTCTCTTGTAGTTTTTTTATTTCATTGTTTCCTTTCCTCACTGGACTATTTTTCCCTGTTGGAGCACTTGGGCTTATAGCATCTCGCTTTTCTAATTAGGGTTATAGCTTAGCTCGTAATGATAATGATGAAGATAAATCCCTAAAACTGGATTTCCGACTTCATCAAAGTGTGAACTTCTCTCTTTAATTCAAGAATTCTTTCTCACGCAATTTTATTTACACT
>NC_090736.1:36250714-36295714 GCF_036898095.1 Palaemon carinicauda
TATTCTACCTAATTCGGATTTATAAATGTGTTCGTGTGTGTTCTAACCTAACATATTTTCGTATTGTTCTCCTCATACATATATGAAGGTTTTCTATCTAATTCGGATTTATAAATGTGTTCGTGTGTGTTCTAACCTAACTTATTTTTGTATTGTTCTCCTCATACATATATGAAGGTTTTCTATCTTATTCAGATTTATAAATGTGTTCGTGTGTGTTCTAACCTAACTTATTTTCGTATTGTTCTCCTCATACATATATGAAGGTATTCTATCTAATTCGGATTTATAAATGTGTTCGTGTGTGTTCTAACCTAACTTATTTTCGTATTGTTCTCCTCATACATATTTGAAGATTTTCTATCTAATTCGGATTTATAAATGTGTTCGTGTGTGTTCTCCCCTAACATATTTTTGTATTGTTCTCCTCATACATATATGAAGGTATTCTACCTAATTCGGATTTATAAATGTGTTCGTGTGTGTTCTAACCTAACATATTTTCGTATTGTTCTCCTCATACATATATGAAGGTTTTCTATCTAATTCGGATTTATAAATGTGTTCGTGTGTGTTCTCCCCTAACATATTTTTGTATTGTTCTCCTCATACATATATGAAGGTATTCTACCTAATTCGGATTTATAAATGTGTTCGTGTGTGTTCTAACCTAACACATTTTCGTATTGTTCTCCTCATACATATATGAAGGTTTTCTATCTAAATCGGATTTATAAATGTGTTCGTGTGTGTTCTCCCCTAACATATTTTTGTATTGTTCTCCTCATACATATATGAAGGTATTCTACCTAATTCGGATTTATAAATGTGTTCGTGTGTGTTCTAACCTAACACATTTTCGTATTGTTCTCCTCATACATATATGAAGGTTTTCTATCTAAATCGGATTTATAAATGTGTTCGTGTGTGTTCTCCCCTAACATATTTTTGTATTGTTCTCCTCATACATATATGAAGGTATTCTACCTAATTCGGATTTATAAATGTGTTCGTGTGTGTTCTCCCCTAACATATTTTTGTATTGTTCTCCTCATACATATATGAAGGTATTCTACCTAATTCGGATTTATAAATGTGTTCGTGTGTGTTCTAACCTAACATATTTTCGTATTGTTCTCCTCATACATATATGAAGGTTTTCTATCTAATTCGGATTTATAAATGTGTTCGTGTGTGTTCTAACCTAACATATTTGCGTATTGTTCTCCTCATACATATATGAAGGTATTCTATCTAATTCGGATTTATAAATGTGTTCGTGTGTGTTCTAACCTAACTTATTTTCGTATTGTTCTCCTCATACATATTTGAAGATTTTCTATCTAATTCGGATTTATAAATGTGTTCGTGTGTGTTCTCCCCTAACATATTTTTGTATTGTTCTCCTCATACATATATGAAGGTATTCTACCTAATTCGGATTTATAAATGTGTTCGTGTGTGTTCTAACCTAACATATTTTCGTATTGTTCTCCTCATACATATATGAAGGTTTTCTATCTAATTCGGATTTATAAATGTGTTCGTGTGTGTTCTAACCTAACATATTTTCGTATTGTTCTCCTCATACATATATGAAGGTATTCTACCTAATTCGGATTTATAAATGTGTTCGTGTGTGTTCTAACCTAACATATTTTCGTATTGTTCTCCTCATACATATATGAAGGTTTTCTATCTAATTCGGATTTATAAATGTGTTCGTGTGTGTTCTAACCTAACATATTTTCGTATTGTTCTCCTCATACATATATGAAGGTATTCTATCTAATTCGGATTTATAAATGTGTTCGTGTGTGTTCTCCCCTAACATATTTTTGTATTGTTCTCCTCATACATATATGAAGTTTTCTATCTAATTCGGATTTATAAATGTGTTCGTGTGTGTTCTAACCTAACATATTTGCGTATTGTTCTCCTCATACATATATGAAGGTATTCTATCTAATTCGGATTTATAAATGTGTTCGTGTGTGTTCTAACCTAACATATTTGCGTATTGTTCTCCTCATCCATATATGAAGGTATTCTATCTAATTCGGATTTATAAATGTGTTCGTGTGTGTTCTCCCCTAACATATTTTCGTATTGTTCTCCTCATACATATATGAAGGTATTCTATCTAATTCGGATTTATAAATGTGTTCGTGTGTGTTCTAACCTAACTTATTTTCGTATTGTTCTCCTCATACATATATGAAGGTTTTCTATCTAATTCGGATTTATAAATGTGTTCGTGTGTGTTCTAACCTAACATATTTTCGTATTGTTCTCCTCATACATATTTGAAGGTATTCTATCTAATTCGGATTTATAAATGTGTTCGTGTGTGTTCTAACCTAACTTATTTTCGTATTGTTCTCCTCATACATATATGAAGATTTTCTATCTAATTCGGATTTATAAATGTGTTCGTGTGTGTTCTAACCTAACTTATTTTCGTATTGTTCTCCTCATCCATATATGAAGGTATTCTATCTAATTCGGATTTATAAATGTGTTCGTGTGTGTTCTAACCTAACATATTTGCGTATTGTTCTCCTCATCCATATATGAAGGTATTCTATCTAATTCGGATTTATAAATGTGTTCGTGTGTGTTCTCCCCTAACATATTTTTGTATTGTTCTCCTCATACATATATGAAGGTATTCTATCTAATTCGGATTTATAAATGTGTTCGTGTGTGTTCTAACCTAACATATTTTCGTATTGTTCTCCTCATACATATATGAAGGTTTTCTATCTAATTCGGATTTATAAATGTGTTCGTGTGTGTTCTAACCTAACTTATTTTCGTATTGTTCTCCTCATACATATATGAAGATTTTCTATCTAAATCGGATTTATAAATGTGTTCGTGTGTGTTCTTACCTAACAGTTATATTGTATCTTGAAATACAGAAATTATCATCAAAATGCGGCTAAACTCTAAAACGCATCCTTCTAATTCAATGAAGTTTAATAAACTATAAACTAATATCAAAGTAAGATAAATATGCACCACATGAAATGATATATACATCCCCGTACTTTCTCAAAGAGTTTTCAGTTCCATTCAATTTTCTTTATATCAACATTCGTTTTAAAGTCAACGTTAGCGATGCAAATCTATTGATAAAAATTCGTTCAGAGATAAAGCGAAAACAAAATACATTTAAATGTCTCTTATTATTCTACTCTATCGAACCCCCTCATCTTACCAGTTTTTAAGCCCAACCATAGAAAATATCAAGGACGAGAGAATGACAATTATGCATAATCAAGAAGAGGCGGACTTCGTAGAGAAAGCCATTCCAGCATGGTTGTGGAAATTGAGTTTCTAAACAAAACAATACGCTTTGATTTCAGGATCGTGTTCGTTTCGTTGCTGTAATGGAAGGACCTCGTACAAGCAATTTAAGAATGTGAGCTTGAAAATGCAAATGATTTGGTCGGCTGAGCTCGCAAAGACTTTGTTAATAGAATTATTCCCGACAGGATAACTCCATTTGCGTAAAATCAATTAGGATATGTTATGTTCTTGAACATATCGATATTTCTCACAATTTCTACAACTATTTGACATACTTCAAAGTACAATAATTAGTAAGTTGTTTTTCTCGGTTAATGATAATGAGCTGGCTGTAATTACTTGACATTATTCCTCCATAATCACTTTGTGAATGAGAATAAGTTGACAACAAATCAGGAGAGACCAAGAGATTATCACCGTTTTGACATGGCTCACAAACAGGATCTATGGATCACCTCTTAATAAACTGACTCAAACATTTTTTCTTAAGTACCCACATCTATTACCTTTAACACTAATTTTCTCAAATCTACCTCTGATGTGCAATATCTTTTACAAGGTCTACTTACGCCACGATATTTACAATTGATCTTTATATATCACTAGTTCATGGCATATAACGTTATCATCAAATGTACACATGAGATAAGTAATTTCACGAAACCTCTTGTGAATACGACGGTATTGCTTCAACAACTTGAATGGACTCTGTCCGGAGCGTAGCTTCCTATGAGAAACAGACGAATTTATCCAGGACGGAGAGAGGCCTTGCTTTGCACAACATAATTCCAAACTCCACGAAGCTTTAGATGCTACGCACAACATAATTCGAAAGTCCAGAAAGCAGTAGATGATGTGCACAACATAATTTTATAACGTCTAAAACGGTTACAGAAGACTAAAACTACTGCTAGACTTTCGCGCAGACAGCATCTGTAAGGTTTAAAACGCTTCCAGACTAAAATTACTACCGTGTTTGGACTGTGCAGGGTCTACCTCCTTTCCATGGTCGTCATCGAGTGCTCTTTGGAGAGCTTCATCTTCATTGTGCCCGTCCTGCTGTGTACAGTATATGACCTCTTACGGGCTGTCAGCACATGGAGACAGTGGTCCGCTTAGTCGCTGGCCGATCTAACACCAACATCATCAGCTTCAACTTGCATAGTTTTTCCGGTTCATTTTAGTTTTATACTGATTATCTGATGAAAATTGCTTTGCCAACTTTTCCTTAGTCTATTGTTTTTTTTTTTTTTAACTAATCTCTGCCGACTAACTTTTATTCTTCATCAAAGGCAACGCTAATGAAACATGACGAAATCCACATCTGCCATTTTCTATGTATTTTTCGAATTTTCTCTCAGACGTCCCAAATTTATATGAGTTGGAAGGATTTTTTAATATTTCAGTCCTTCAAATACTATATTAAAAGACACCAAACGCATCTCTCTCTCTCTCTCTCTCTCTCTCTCTCTCTCTCTCTCTCTCTCTCTCTCTCTCTCTCACCAAATTGTTAGCATCAGATATTTATGTACGCCCAAGTGATTTAGCTTTAGCTCCAATGCATTCGTTCCCATTGTAGGCAAAGCGGTGGTGGCCTTGGCGGTGGCAGGATCATTAACGCAGTAAAAGCCAGTGCCGGGTGGCGCGCATTCACTCGATTTCCTTTAATCAGACTCAGGGAGTCAGGTCGGGAACAAAGTTTCTCTTTTGGTGAATTTGCTCTTCGGGAAGTCATGATGTGTGTTCAGGCTGCCTTGTTGCAACCCGGTTCTTTAATATTTACTTCCACACGATGAATTTGTCGTGTGTCATATAACGTTGGGAGAATTCTTAAAAAAACATCTTAATTATTCGGTTTATACAGTTCTCACTCATCTGGAAGTCCGTTCAGTATAAAATAAAAGTTTTTATAGACTAAAATGATTTTAAATTCTTTGCCCTGGATTGTAAATTGATAAGAACGAATGTTGTTTCATGATTATTTTAGCATAATCTAATAAAAAAACAAAATTCCTTGACTATGAAAAGGTGAACATACGAATATAAAAAAACAGTAAAATTACAAATTATGAAAAAAGGTAAAAGCGAAAAATAAAAAAATTTAAACATGAAACAGCTGAAACATATAGACCCACTTTGTGATACTAAATGGAAGAAACGGGGAATATTACTTTACATTTTAATGAACTTTATATCATATGATAACATCATGTCCGAACATCAAAAGGATTATGCCAGTGATTATTTTTATATTTCACGAGATAGCCAATCAATGTATAAGCTAAATGCTAGAAGAAAATTGCAATTCGGCAAATAGGAAAGACTTCCAAGAATCGTATGAGCAATGGCTGAGTTGAGATAACTCAAGTCATTCCCTGAAATACATATAGTTTACTTGGAAGAGCTGGATCCCATGCACCACCAGAGATACATTTCTAACCAGTATTTTTCTATGGGAAAGTATGTATAGAATATGATCTGACATGTTCCCAATCTTGAAAAATGTCCCACGTGTCTTTTTTATGCAAGCCATTGCCGCCATAGCCAAACATTCTATTTCCCACTATATCTAAGCAAATAATAAAGATAACTGAATAAATTAGGTGTCTAGACACAGGGTTTCTGGGTCAGAGACCAAAATGAAACTATTGTTACAGCAACTACCTGAACATGCATTAATTTGGAAATAAAATTCATATTTTTACCATTTGTTTGGTGTGTAATAGGACTAGACATTGAGACTGTGTAAATCTGATTATATCATATAATTAGATATATTTGAGTTTTTTAAAACCATCTGAAAATATTAACTAAAATATTACAATTAGTTATCATTTCTAGGTTGTGTATAAAATATCTTGTGAAAAAAATGTAAATTCTTATTCTAGGTATAGTATTTGGAAATTTCAAAAATTTATATACAGGTTCGATGATCACAATAAAAATGTTAGCTTTTATCTCATACATATGTTTATGGCAAGCTAGTTTTAGTTAGTACTTAATCTTTTCAATGCTTGTTTTATTGAACCAAATATGCTCTTAGAAAAATTGACTTTAGATGAAAATTAGAAACTCTGGAGTTCTTTTTAAAATTTACCATATTGATATCTTTTTTATTACAGATAAATAGAAAAGGATTATTTATTAAGTATAGAAGCATATAGCTACCCAAGATGTCTAAAAGAGAGGGGTCTGACATAAAAAAAATAGACATGCCCAAAAGAAGACATGTAGAGAGCATAGATTCTGCACAAATAAATAAAACCTCTTCAACATGCATTATTCATGTGGTTTCCTTGTCAGAGTATGGTCAGTTCACTGCTCTTAGTGGTGCTAAAGATAAAAAATGTTATGAATACTGTAAATAGAAAGTTGCAACCGCTTCTTACCATTACAGATCGACGTCTCCGTCAGCCACATCATTCTCCATTACGGATGCAATCTGTGTCTGACCAGATTCCCACAACTCTCCCCGATGATCTAAAAAGTGTTGGATATTACCGCAAATGATATTCAACGCTTTACAAAAAAAAAATCTTGATCGTCTAAGTGATGACTTGGAAAAAGAATTTATCTTATTTACATCACTCTCCTCGCAATTTATCTTTAGTACTCTTTTCCCACCAGAATATATATTTTGTGAAAAGATTGAAACCAAAGACAAGAAACGCAAAACTTGAAAAAGCTCAGTGCTTCTCATATTCCATGAATAAAGAAAATGCTTGGGAGAAAATTGAAACGAATGTTGAGAAAATGGGTCTAGAACGACGTTATAGACAGGTGAAAGATAAAGATCTTTTTGCCTGAGAGGCCAAGTATCACCGTTCATGCTTGAAATATTTCAGAACAGCATTTGTCAACTATGAGCGTGGGAGTTTAGATCTGTGGGACCAAATGTTACTGAGTAAACGTGTATATTAGTAGCCCAAAATGAGACACTTCAATTCATCTTGGATCACAGTCAAACCCATGTTGTTTAACAAAATAAGGTGCTACAACTATTGACATTATGTGTGCTTTATATAGAAGGACTGGTTATAAAAATGAGAACTATCGCTCCGAGAAATTATTTAAACACCTACAAAATGATGCTATCAAAGGCCTAATTGGGTTAAAAAAAAGTCAATATTGACAAAGCCTGGCTTGTGAACAGCTCAAGCATTACTGTTTCCAATGGTATTGCGCAGGCCGTCATGCTTGCAAACACAGTTAAGTACAATGACACTGCACAGCATTCACGTCATTGCATTATACACACTTTTCAACATACTAAAGAACTGTCATGGCCACCAACTGCTGAAAAAATTGATTTCTCATCATCCAGATTCTATCAAACCCCAAGAAAGGTTGAGAAGTAGCAAATGATAACAAGAAGCAGTTCAGCCAGCTTTTGCTGCGTGTATGGAATAGCCAAAAGGCATCATCAATGCTGAAGAGGAGTAAGATGGCAATGCTGATTGTGGACAAGGAGGTATATCAATTTGTCACACTGGATGGCAAGGTAAGAACTTTTTTTAAATAGATCAGAAATTACCATTCACACCTATTTGCATATGTAATAATATGATTAATACTATTATATTTTAGTTTGGATTTTGTTCTTCAAATACCAAACTTATGTGTGATTTTATTTGTGTTGCAGGTCGAGGCTCATGAATGTCCAGCTATATACAGTAACCGTGAAAAAACTGATACGAGTCGTATTATACCTACACCATGGTGCTGCAACTGGTTACAAGAATGCTGTAGTTAAGACCCCTGATACAGACATATTTGCAATTCTTCTTTATCACGCTCATTCAATCAATCTGACTGTATTCCTGGATACAGGGTCGGGAAATAACGTAAGCTATTTAACATCTCTGAACTAGCAGAACCTCTAGGAGAAGATTACTGTACCACTCTTAAGGGATTCTATGTATTCACCGGGGAAGACGGCACTCGTGCATTTAAAGGAAAGGGACAGAACAAGCCCATCAAGATATTAGAGAAAATCCCCAGATACCACAACGTGTTCAAGCAACTTGGTGGTGAATGGAATGTTAAAACCCCATATTGTGAGGGAACTGGAACAGTTCACCTGTTTAATGTATGGAAGGTCGTGAAACTTCAGTAAACGCTGCTCGTACCAAGCTACTGCACTTATACCACACATTCAGCGTATAATAATAATAATAATAATAATAATAATAATAATAATAATAATAATAATAATAATAATAATAATAATAATAATAATAATAATAATAATAATAATAATTCTTTATTTCCAATATTTACATTGGGTATTCATAAAATATAAGGCTACAATTAGTAGAGTCATCTTACAAATAGTTCAAATATTTGTTATTTTAGACATACAAATGTTGTTTTAAGAATCAACAAATCGGCTAAAACTTTGTAATTAAAATAATTCATCAGTAATAAAAGAATATCATGGAATCAGAAAGTATTTACATAGAATATAGTGAGTAAAAATTACTTTTGCCGAATATTGAAATACATTGTCATAGACCACATAAGTTGTGTTAAAAACAAGTCATGTACAAATCGTATTAAAATAACACACAGTAATCAAATATGCATACTAGATTATAAGGAAATCTTAATTTGTAAATAAAAGCCATCTTATCCATAAATATCATCTAAAACTAATTCCAACATCTATAGAAGTACAGTAGTGCCTTCAAAAGCACTTTTAATAAGGCAATTAAGCATAACATTCTTACATTAATCGGGACCATTTAAAATTAGTTTCTTTAAGTTTACATTAAAAGCAGCGAGAGAGGATTTTTGTTTAATTGTGCCAGGTACTTTATTGTATAATGCTGGGCCTCGAACTCTAAACTGGCGGGAGCCTATCTCTGTTTTCGCCCTTTCTACATATAGATTTTCCTGCTGTCGAGTAGAAACCCCATTAACTACGTGTACTGTTGGAAAATCGTATAACCATTCAGGAGTTATTTTACGTATTGTTTTGAATACCAAATTACAGACATCTATGGTATATTTGTCTTTTATTTTTAACCATTCTAATTTTTTGAGGTAAGGGGATATGTGGTCATGTTTTTTTACATTACCAACAGCCACTCGGGCGGCAAAGTTTTGAAGTTTTTGAACCCTTTTCATTTGTGTAGAGCCAGTTACTCCCCAAATTCTTAAACAGTAGTTGATTATACTCATAGCCAGCGACTGAACAACTATTTTACGCGTAGATGAATCAAATGAGTCTTTTACTCTATCTAAATAAATTAAAGTGCCAATCACTTTCTTATAAATTTCATCTATATGCGTTTCAAACGTCATATATCTGTCAAAATAAACCCCTAGATTTTTTACAGCTTTCATGGGTTTAATCTTATTTCCATTAAAATCTATTTGTACATTATCTCCAATTTCTGATATATATTGTCGGGAACCTATAAAAATTAATTGTGTTTTTTTCTCATTAAGAAGCAAACCATTAGTTAAGAAGTAGTATTTAGCCTTCTTTAGTATGTATTCTGCCTTATGAATTAGTTCGTCTATTTCATTTACATTTCCTTCAATTAAGATCTGGGTGTCGTCGGCATATTGGATGACAAAACAGCCGGGTAGTGATTTGACCAGATCATTGACATAAATTGCAAAGAGTATTGGGCCAATTCTACAAGAGAGCTGATCAGCCAATAGTGGGGAAACAGTACCCTTATGACGAAGGACAGGGATGGATGGAGCCTGTTTGGTCTCTTAGTCCTGCCTTCCCAACATCACTATAATATTATAGTTGACCTTCTTGACAAGGGCATATCTGAACAAGGGGATGATTGTGAGGAGGATGCAGAAAACAATGGGATAGACTTTGACAGTTTCATTGAGAGTGATGAAGATTAATTTGTTGTGAAGGATTTTTTAATGATTGTGTATGTTACATAAAAAGAAAGGCTCGTTCACTTTTAGATTATATACAGTATATATATATATATATATATATATATATATATATATATATATATATATATATATATATATATATATATATATATTCAAATAAGCCATATATTTTTGATACATTAATGTCTGGATTCTCTTAATGACCTCGCGATCAGAGCCCCAGGTGAAATCACACAAAGACAAGAGCTTATGACCGGCCGGTAGTCGAACCCTGGTCCGGCAAACTTATAGAGACAGTGACTACCACTTGGACATAAAATTCTTAACATGACTTATTTTCTGGAATTGAACGTTCGCTTATTGTGATTATTATTCTATTTGAAACTAAAATGAAAAATCGCATTAGTAAACTTGACATTTGTGTAAAAAACCCCAGCTACTTTTCTTTTGACCTTGACATGCGATATGCAGGTGGCTAAGCCTAGTTAACCATGACGTTTGAAGACTCTGTGCCTTAAGCTACCCTTTGGATAAGCTCCGCCGCAAGCTCTAGATGAGAATTTAAGCACCCAAAAGTACAGTATGACTTTTCCTTCAGGTTACAAAGAGCAAAAGTCGGCAGTGAAGTTAATTCATTCCTACGGAAAGCAAGCTATAAAAAAGTCCATCATAAAAGTCTCCATGCGGTCATCTGCCAGAAAGAGCCAGACGAATGGCTTATCATGTTTATAAGTACTTCGTCACAGAAATACAATGGATGTCCACTTCGTAATGTATCGCAAGCAGTTCTGCGTGTAATTGAGGCTACAAAGTCAAGCAAAGCTACTATTCATCGTCGTTGCAAAGAAGCAAGGAAGTCTGGGGAATATGATGCAACTTCGCCGTTCACCAACAATAAGAAACGGAAGAGAGCAAGACCTGTGACAAACAGACAATTTTGATAACGGTACTTTATGAAGAATTGTCCATAATTTTTATGTCAGGGAAGAAAACCAAATCTTGATAAGATTTTGTGTGAATTTAAAGAAACTTCGGAATTTCGTTGAAGCAAGGAATCATTACGCGTGATTTTGAAAGAAATGACTTTAAAATACGGAAAAGTGGATGGAAAACCATTTCTCATGGAACGACCTGATGTTGTCAGCACAAGAACAAAATTTAAAAGGAAAATGAAAATGAAAGGGAGTAATTCAGTAATATATATTGATGAAACTTGGGTGAATCAAAACTATACAGTAAAGTATTGCTGGACGGATATGAATTGCAAAAAAACTAACAAGAGTGAAACCACCAACTGGAAAAGGAAAAAGACTTATAATTCTACGTGCTGGTTCAAAGCATGGATTTGTACCAAATGCTTAACTGGTGTTTAAATCTAAAAAATTATGGTGATTACCGCCATCAAATTAATTAAAAAATGTTTGAAGAATGGTTCAAGCATCAAATTCTTCCCAATATACCTCCATCGTCTATCCTTGTTTTGGATAACGCCTCTTATCATTCGGTAAGAATTAAAAAACCTCCGACAATGTCAGACAAGAAAGACGTCATAAAGGAATGGCTAAAGAATAAAGGTGAAAATCCAAGTAAACATCTGAATAAGTGTGAATTATTTGAAAAGGTTAAATCACTAACTCATAGAATTAAAAATTATTATGTAATAGACAAAATGGCACGACACAACAGACATCAACTGGTTAGTTTACCTCCTTATCACTGTGAATATAATCCCATAGAATTGATTTGGGTCCAAGTAGAGATCTATGTGGCAAGAAGAAACAATTTTAAAATGGCTGATCTGAAACCTCTCGTTAGAGAAGCACTTCAATCAGTGACAACTGCAAATTGGGCAAATGCAGTTAGGCATTCGGAAAACTTGCAAAAGTGAGGATAGTGCTAACGATATCTGCATTGATATATACAGTATATTGATTCATTTATTATTGAAATAACATCATCTGACGATGAAGATTCTTCGTGATATGTATTATGTATACAATCTTCTTATTGCAATTCTTATAATAACTTTTGTAAATAAAATATATCTCTCCCAATGATGAGTTTACGCTAAACTTGTTACTTGTAGCTTGTTACATGAATTCCAGTGGGAATTATAAAACAATTTTAACAGAGCCGAAATACCTTTTCCATATCTATGTCCTAATTTACAGAAGGAAATGTAAGAAATAATGAACGAGGATGCATGATTTTTGTTACTTTAAATGAAATATATTTTTAATCAAAATGCTATGTATTATATGCAAAAGATAAATGTAAATTTTTTTAAAAATAACAGAATAATGTAGTCACAAAAGTGTTAACCAATGGCAATAAAGAGAAATGATATTGTAGTTGAGGGAAAATATGAAAGAACAATGAGGCTTTAAAAATAATAATAATATATATGAGAAAGGAATAGAAATTTGTAGAAATCATAACCTGATGAATACAAATGATAGGAGAAACCTTCGAATGGGGAGCAGTGTAATGCAAAATAATCAATCAAATAGAAGACATTTTGCTTACAAGATTATAAGCAAATTAAAAAATACCATAAGACATAATGAATGGTAATAACATTTATATTACTTATCATTAAAGGGATCATAAAACAAAATGCCATGTGGAAAATTTTAAGGTATAAGTCATAACAAATAAAAAAGATCTCAAAAGCAATAACCAAATGGAATGGGGATCTCAAGCTTCCGGATTAAGATTTGTATGGTCAAAGACTCTGCCTAATAGTCCCCCACAGAGAGAGGGCTACAGGCTTAGGTAGGGGTCGATTTAAAGGTTAAGAGAGAAGTGGCAACAGCGGTTTTCTTGAAGTTGTAAACAATCTATCAGTTTAAATCTGTCGGACTAAAGTATATCCACAAGATGCTAATACGAAAACATGTGATTAATCGCATGTAATTTGCGCCTATTTGGTAGGTTTGGGACTTGGCATTCGATTAATGATAAATTTTTGCACATTTAAACGTGTTTTTCATATTTCAAATAAGCCATATATATTAATACATTAAAGTCTGGATTCTCTTAACGACCTCGGGATCAGAGCCCCAAGTCCCAAACCTACCAATTAGCTACGATGGTGAAGATGGGTTGATTTCAATTCTAAGTACAGAAAACCTGAATTTGACAGGTATATGTACAGAAGAATTGTCATTGACTTTTATCTTTCTTCGTGGCTGAGTGGTATGGTCACTGGCATACAGGTATCCTGGACCAGGGTTCCAATCCTGGCCGGTCTGATACTATAGTCTGTGAGTGATTCGGCCCGGGGCTCTGATCCCGAGGTCGTTTAGAGAATCCAGACTTTAATGTATTAGTATATATGGCTTATTTGAAGTATATATATATATATATATATATATATATATATATATATATATATATATATATATATATATATATATATATATATATATATATATATATATATATATATATAATGTTTACACACACACATATATATAAATATATATATATATATACTTATAATATATATATTATATATAATATGTATGTACATATCATATATATATTATATATAATATGTATGTACATATAATATATATATATATATATATATATATATATATATTATATATGTATGTATATATATATATATATATATATATATATATATATATATATATGTATATATATATATATAAATATATATGTATATATATATGTGTATATTCATAAATATATACATATATATATATATATATATATATATATATATATATATATATATACTGTATATATATATATATATACATTTATATACACACATATATATACAGTAAATATATAGATATATATGTGCATATATATACACGTATGCTATATATATATATAATATATATATATATATATATATATATATATATATATATATAATAATAATAAATATACATATATATACATATATATATATATATATATACATATTTATATATATATATATATATATATATATATATATATATATATATATACATTTATATACGTCTATATATATAAATATATAGATATATATATATATATATATATGTATATATATATATATATATATATATATATATATATATATATATATATATATATATATACATTTATATACGTCCATATATATAAATATATATATATATATATATATATATATATATATATATATGTATATATATATATATATATATATATATATATATGTATATATATATATATATATATATATATATATATATATATATATATATATATATATATATATATATACTATATATGATACATACATATATATATTATATATAATATATATATGTAAACATTATATATATATATATATATATATATATATATATATATATATGTATATATATATATATATATATACACATTACATGAATACATTCAAGATCATTCATTCTAGATGAAATATCATGGAACACGCCAGAGCTAGATTTCCTCCTAGGTTTAAACGTCCATTTACTGAGAAAGTCATCTGCATGAGCCGAAAGCCTCAGCTTGATTGCCATTCCCATATCGGATGCGAGAGACGATTTCTCACGAGTATTGCCTAAACACGAAAGGAAGGCGCTCGCCTCGATCCGATATCTCATCACAAGGATGAAGTGTCATTGCAGGAATTCTCCGATATATAGAGATACAGGGTTCTCCAAGGTGGGCTCCACGGAGTCCTGGGTCCCCCTAAGTGAGGCTGAGGGGCTCCGGAAGCCCTTTCTTAAAGAGGACCAAATGCTTAATTTGGAAAAATCTAATGGCTGCAGACATTTAATTATTGATTTTTTTTACTAGGAAGAGATATGATACATAACTACAGGTGTAAAGAGTTTCAGGATGGTTCATGAAAAATAAAATAAAAAAATACAGTAACAAAAAATGCAAAAATTTTTGATTAATCAAAAGCAAAAAATGGTTTTAAACACGAAAATATACTAAAATCACGAACAGATTTAATTGAAGTGATTGATGACGTGACAAAAATTGTTTACTTCATTAAGGCCACACCACTTAATTCTCGCATCTTTAGTTTATTGTGCGAAGATATGGGAAGCACTCACAAAGCATTGCTATTACACACTGCCGTTCGATTTCTTTCTAAAGGGAAAGTGATGGTTAGGTTTTATGAGTTGCATGAAGAGGTTTACGAGTTTTTGTCAAACCTGAAGCATGATTTAGCCTCCAAATCGAAGGACAAAATATGGGTACAGAGACTGGCTTATCTTTCAGATATATTTGTTCATTTATATGAAACAAACATTTCATTGCAAGGCAACAAAGTTGCATATTTACAAAGCTCTAAGTAAGATAATTGCTTTCAAACGCAAGCTGAAGCTCTGGAATGATTGCATTCTCAAGGAAAAAATATGAATGTTTGGAATACCTTTGTGACTATCTACTTGTCAACCAGCTTTCTCTTCATACAGACATAAAAGTCTCAATCTTTCAGCATCTGTTTACGATGGCTGAATTAACAGGCAAGTATTTTATTTCTAATACTGAAAACTTTCTCTGGATTCAAGATCCATTTCTTGATTCCCAAAACACACAAGAACTGTCTTTAAGAGAGAGGGAACAGTTAAAAGACATTTCAAACAACTATGAGATGAAAGCAAAATTTAAGGAAAGTGAACACTTTCAACATTTTGGATAAACCTACTTGAAGACTGTCCAGAAATTGCAGCTCAAGCCCCTAAGTTTTTGATGCGCTTCCCAACAACTTATCTTTGTAAGAAAACATTCTCCTTGTATGCAGCTACTAAAACTAAATATAGAAATAGGCTGAATGCAGAAAATGATATGAAACTACAAGTTACTTCGATCATGCCCGACTTTGAAAAGCTTTGCAATGCAAAACAACAGCTGCACTTTAGTCATTAGATTTGGTTTCATTCTGAATTAATTATTTCTCCATATCGAATTCCATTGCTATTTCTTTTATTACTTCTGATAGTTTTGAATATTTTGTATTGAACAATTCTTTCTGTTATTAACTGGCATGATTTTTTTACTATCAATTTAAGAAGAACAATAATAAAGACCATTCTTTAGTTGTGATTTTCTTCGACAATTCATTTTCATTGTCGATATCATTCGTAGTTTATTATCATATACATCCATCATGAACATTCTATACCTGGTATATATTTTCATGACTCATATCTCAGACAATCAAAGAAGCAAATTTGTCAATGCTTTTGTGGTTGCTCCTTTTGGTTTAAGCCTTAAGTCGAGGAACTCAAAAATCATTAGTTAGTATTAAAATTTGAAATTAATGTTTTACATATTTATTTTAGAAATTATCTTGTTAGTGCTCCGTGAAAAACCCTACTCAGGGGCACCATGGTGTCCTGAAGTTTGGGAAACCCTGCATTGTTGAAATCAATTGGACTGAAAGAAAACTTATAATCAGGAAACACATAAGAAACCTAATTCTTTAAAATGAAATCGATTACATTCGGGCATAAAAGCTTTTTTACAATTAAAATACGGTATCACATAATTTGATAAAACAACATAACTCATGCATGCGTTCGTTCTTAAGCGGCTGTAAATTGGCTTAATTTTAAGGTTAATGTTTAACCTCCTGATAGATGACCTGTCAAAGATACAGCATATACCTTTATTTTTACCTTTTCCTCGCTGCAATCGACGTAACAAAAACATAATCAAAATAAAGAAGTGAATTATCACAACTTTCTCCTTCATTTTCGATTTCTCTGATCTCACATATTGCATATACAAGCATTATATATATATATATATATATATATATATATATATATATATATATATATATATATATATATACATATAAAAAGATAGTGAGAAAATTCAGATTGAGAAAAGAGTTTGACAGGGAGGCACCATCTCTCCTGAAGAGGGAATACCTCAACTTAAGATTTGCAGATGATGTAGCTCTATTTAGTGAATCATGGGACGAATTGCAAAAGGTGATAGAAAATTTGAATGGGAATACAGAAATGTAGGACTGAAAATTAATATGAATAAAACTAAGACAACAAATAAGAATTATGGATGAACCTAAAAACATTGTTAATGAATATAATTACTTAGGAAAAGCAGTAGGGGCTTCCCCAGGACAAGAGACGGAAATTATAAGAAGGATAAACATGGGATAGAGTTTTTTTGGTAAACAAAATGACATAATATCACTTTCTCTGAAAAGAAAAGTATTTACTCATATGGTCCTACCAGTAATATCTTATGCTTCAAAAATTTAGAAGCTTAATAAAGCCTTAGCACATAAGCTAGGTACAACTCAAAGCTCTATGGAAAAAATAATGATGGGAATAACATTAGGAGACAGAAAAGGAGCAACATGAAACGAGAGCAAACTAAAGTAACGGATATGATAACAACATGTAAGAAAGAGTGGACATAGACACGACACATAATGAGAATAGATTCACAAAAAAAAAAAATATATCAGAATGGATACATAGAAACTGCAAAAGGAAGTAGAGGAAAGAAGAGAATGCGATGGATTGACGAGCTAAAAGATGAATTGCAGGTATACACTGACATATGAAAACCATAAGCAGACGTGTGTGGAAGAATCTGGCTGAGGTCTTTGCCTTACAATGGACTACAAAAGGCTGATAATGATGTAGAAGATCTATATATTCAGATATATATATGGTTGCACGTATGAATAACTTATATATATATATATATATATATATATATATATATATATATATATATATATATATATATATATATATATATATATATATATATTTATATATATATATATATATATATATATATATATATATATATATATATATATATATATATATATATAAAACAACAACAAATGCTGCTATTTCTAGCCAGCAGCAAGACAAAAGCCTCAAACATGTCAATTCATGTCTGGGAATTGGTTAGTTTCCATTACCACGCTGGCCAATGCGGACTGGTAATGGGATATTTTCTCTGATCGCTTACAACAAACCGACCAAGTATGTGCGGCCCTTTCTAGTACAATTTTGATGATCATAGCAATACACAAATCCTTTCACCACGTTAGGGTATCCTCACTCAGATGGGAATTTTACAAACACATACATGTATATATATATATATATATATATATATATATATATATATATATATATATATATATATATATATATATTTATATATATATATATATATATATATATATATACAGTATATAAAAGTTTTCAGGGCAATTATTTAAAATTAAATATAATTATGATCGGTGTCTATGAATTAACTAAGCAAACGCCATGCCCCTCGGATAATCTTATTCCTCTACCTAGCTCACCTTTTAGGCATCAGACGCTGTCTTTAATGTGGAACTGATTTCATAATACATGGTTTGGTTTAGTATATAAAATAATTTGATGATACACTCAGAAAATTGAGAAAGTTTGATACAAAAGACCTAACTTTTTATTACATTAACACAACCGCAGTCTGTTGATTATACACAATAATTGTCATGACATGGTATTTACGTTAGTGCAGCATTACCACTATCTGAGGAATAGCTTGCTTTGCAGGTGTTTGCGAGTGATGTGATCCAGCAGACCGGTTATGGAAAGCAAACCAACTAGGCCTAGCCGACGATCTGCAGGGCCTTTGGCCTATAAGCTGTGGTTCTCAACCTGGAGTTACTTCACCCAAGGTCTTGCCCCACCCCATACGGAGGCATGAGTAATTTCCACATTTACATTTAGTTATAAAGAAAATTGGTTAACAGACAACGCTCCCAACTCCCATTTATCCAATGGGACTTTCGATGTGCACGATCTGGCATTCAAGATATGGTAGCTAAGAAGCAGCGTCAAGTATTTCATTAAACTGTAAGGCCTGTGTTTATCACTAAAAGGCTTGTTCAAATAAAATTAAATTACGTTAGTCCCAAAGAAAATGAAAACAAATCAATTGTTACAAAAAATATAAGTAACAATATATAAAAAAAATGGAATAAAAAAGTTAACAGTTAGGCCTTGAAGATGCTTTGGAACACAAAACTGAAAATTTAAAGATCGGTTTGCTCATATATTTGTGTAAAATCAAATCTACTAAAACAATCGTGTTAGGTTTAGAACATCTATCATATGTCAAAACAAAAGATAATATTTGTTATTCCAACACACATTGTATATACACGCACACACACCTATATATATATATATATATATATATATATATATATATATATATATATATATATATATATATATATATATATATATAATGTTTGTGTGTATGTTTCATGTTTTTGGTAAAAAATCCAATTTAAATTGAGAAACAAAACCAGCGATATAACAACTTTGTTTCCGTGGGTAAGTTTGTAGACGTCTTTCTAAGCTCATTGAAAGATGGCAGATATACCCAGAAGATTAATTTATTCATATATGCATCCAAAATTAATACCCTATACGAATATAGGCAAAAAAAAGTAAATGGTATATGTCTTATTTTATTTTATTTTTTATGCAACGGTTAACGACATGATTACAGTTTAGAGCAGTGGTTCCCAACCTGGGGGAAATTTCCCCCTGGGGGGAAATTTGAAGCTTCCAGGGGGGGAAATAGTTACACTACCTACTAACTAAAACAAGCGGAAAATGTCCTCATAGTACGTGCGGCAATTTGTTGTTAGCCATTCAATTGTGATATGACCATACCAGTTCTCACTGATATGATATTCAAGGGGAGAATTGGAGTGTCTTGCACATTTCTGAGGCAGGCGAGTGGGCATGAGGACTGGGTGGGGCATGAAGGGGGAAATCTGGATGGTTGAACTGGGTGCAGGGGGGAAATGACATAAAAAGGTTGGGAACCACTGGTTTAGAGCTTTCCGATATCTTGCTAAGTAACGTGCATGGTGGCCTTAACACTACCACCACCACCTTCACCACCTTCTAGCCAACACAAACAAGAATGATAAATGGTTACAATTACATTTAAAATATTCTCACAAACATTCCTTATCTTTTTTTATGTCGCTTTCTTCAAAATATGAATACACCGTCGTATTCATGAACATTTTGTGTTCGAGAACTTAACATTTATTATAGGGTTATTTCCGCAATAACTAAAAACAATCCCACAAACGTCAAATGTGGAAAACACATCAAATCTTATATCTTTGTTTCTATTCACCGTAATATCTTTAATATATTTTACTCGATCGACTTCTTTTTATTGCTTTATAGTTAAAACATTTTCTATGCCAATGGTGTAAACAAATTTGCCCAAAAATTCAACAGACGAGTTTATCAATGAACCACGAATATTTTCTGTATACATCATTGGGTTTCTTTGGCAGAAATGAAATTTAATAGATTAGATCTACTAAGTGTAGACAATTAGGCTGTGGAGAATTTTTATTTGAATGGTTGAGTGGGAACTTAGTCCAGGAAAGTCTCCCTACGGCAATTACCCAAAGCTCAACAGGGGAGGATAATGAGCACTTACTCTCGGGACACAAACGCCCTGCTAATACTTTACTGCCATAGTTCACTAACCTTTCACTTTTAAATACAAAAGGAGGCAATTTTACTGTCCAGAGGCCGGAGAACTGCACACGTTAATTTGGAAATAATTTATGGCCTACTCTAGCTTTGTCAGGGCTAGAGTCATCTCACTCTAAGGCTCTGTTTCGACTCCGTCCCAATGACCCCAGTGAGATGCTGTACAGGTATCTTACGTTAATGCAATTAGAGACAATAAAAAAAAAGGGGAACAGTGGAGTATAAAAGTATAAAGTAAAGTTAAATGGGGATCTTCACCTTCAAAGCACTAATTAAAAGAGCGTACACTCGCTGATACCAACTTACCTTTGTCTAGAGTAGGTTACTCTCAACACCTTGGGTACTTCTGACCCGTCCCATAGCATAAATGGGTAAAATTCATATGCGGTTAAGGATACCAAAATGTGAATCTATTCCAAATGATTTATTACAGAAAAAAGGGATGGAAATAACTCGATGATTTTAACACAACAAAATTAAAAATTGGAAAAAAAATCAGTAACTCAATTATAAGTTTTACATATGATAAAATGAATAAGTGAATTTACAACACAAAAAATTGAAAACGTTAAACGGAATTAACTCGTGGGTTAAACCTCAAACAGAATAAATAAGAGTCAAAAAATTCTGATCAACAATTTGTGCGGTGGCTGCTATGAGGTCCCAACATGTGGTCAGTAACCTCAAGCAATTACCAAGATCAAAAAATTATGAATACATTAATTTCCATGCACGCAGCCCGAAAGATGTAATGCCAAAATAATACCTAAACTTAACTTATGAGAAATTTAAACTTATCTAAAGGGGGAATGGCCATTAGTTGAACTCACAAGATTTTTTTTCTGTTGTGGGCGCCCGTGTCCTAGATGTGGCGGTCTTCAGTTTGCTCACTATGCCAACAGCACTTAATTTGCAGAGTCAACAGCCCCCTCCAAGTTCTCCAACTAGCCCCCAAGACTGGAACCGACGTGCTGTAGAATTAGCAGCTATGCACTAACACTGGTCATCTGCTTGACCTCTTCTACGTATTCTTGGTTAGTTATTGTGTAAGGGGACAGGCTAGTGATGGAGAGTGGGAGCACTAGGTTGACATTGGAGCCTGACTGGGCAGCTCCGTTTTGTACCGTGGCCTGTATGTTTGTGAGGTCGAGTTCAGGTCAGCTGCGTCCTCCTTCCTTCCCCCCAAAAAAAGCGTATCTTGGTGCGTAGGCCTACGATCTTGAGGTGCCAACTCTCATTTAGGACAGGCTCAAAAACCTTGTGCCTTGTGAATTTCAAGCAACACACTTATTTAGAATACAAGGAGAAATCTTGCAACTCCAGGGGGCAAAGATAATCCTAATTCTAAACAACTGGCATAAAGAATAAAAATGAAACTAAAAGGTAATTTAGCAAGTCGGGCTTACGTGTGTGGACAACCATACCTCCTAGACTAGCAGACTTGAGTTGTTATTAAGAGATTTAAAATACTGTACCTAAATACTTACGGTAGAATAATGTATACAAACAACACAAAAGTATTAATCTTGGAACACTCGCTTAAGAAAGACACATTACTCACATTTTTCCCTGCCGTGACGTCACGAACAATAACAAAGTCTACGTATAAACTATGAAGAAGAAGAGTAGTGAAGAAAATTCTTCACACTCTGGGGATAAAGGGAGGAAAAGGGAGAAGGGTTAGTGTAGACTAATGCAATATGGGTTAGATGTTAGTATATGAGATGAGTACTGTATACTAAATGAATAAAGAATGAATGTGACTAGTTGCGCTATGCTATGTCAGCAATTGGCATTAAGTTGAACCGCAACCGCATACGAGATGAGTGCGAAGTACGATTTACAAGCGAGAGTCAAACAAAAGTGGTATGATTACAAGCGGAAGTAAAACAGAGTTAACTGTGACTTAGTACAAAAAGGTAGCTACAACTGCAAGATAAGAGCGGAAGGAAGGACAAATCAAAACTTCAGCAGTCCTTCACATGGTTGATGAAGACTATGTAAAGCTACTACAAGATCTCCTGGAATAGGGCTCGTGCACGTTCAGCAGAGGCCCGTGTAGGCCTGTCGTGGCGAGGCGCCGCGATGACTACAGGAGACCTAGCTTCGGCTGTGGTCTCATCATTTCTCTCGGCCAGTTGGTCTCTAGGAGGACTGTCGAGATTTTCGAGAGGAGGGGTGTTAGGAGGTTCCTCCTCACTTGGTTCGGATAGCGTTTGGCCATTTCTGTTAACCTCCAAAGGTATGAGTCGGTTGACTGGACGTACATACTCTCCATTTGCAGAGCGGACCTTGACTGTTCTATTGTGTCCATCTCGACCTGGGTATACTTCGAGTATACGGGTCAAAGGGTACTCCTCTCGATTGACCTCGTCCAGAATCAACAAGCATAAATCTCCAACTCTAGGGATGTTCGGGTGGAGGCGACTAGACTTCTTGTGTCGTTCTCGAAGGGAACTGACATAGTCGTACTTCCACCTCTTCAGGAATGTTTGCAACATGTTGGTCAGCTTCTGGTAATCTTTGCGGAGGATGTCCCCTTCTCGAAAAGTAGGATCAGTCAAGTCAGCCAGGTGGACTTGAGGTGCTAATGAGAGGGTTCGACCATAGAGTAGGTGGCTTGGGGTCAAAGGCGTATCAGTGGGGTCGTCAGCATCCAGATATGTTAGAGGCCGATCATTCACCACGCATTCTACTTCTCGGACCAAGGTCACAAACTCATCATACGTAGGGTGGCAACGGTAAGTGGCTTTGCGCAAGTTGAATTTGGTAAACCCAATCAAGCGCTCGTAAAACCCTCCTTGCCACGGGGCTCGAGGAGTAATGAACTTCCAAGTGAGGTTGTGGGCCCGTTTGAACCCGTCGATAACCGGGTGTTGCATGAGTTCTGTCAAGAGTGTCTGACCAGCTTGAAAGGTTGAGGCATTGTCAGACACAAGGCACTGTGGCATCCCAAATCGGGCAGCGAACCTTCGTATCGCTTGGACTAGTTCCACAACTGTCAAGGAAGTAGTAGTTTCTAAAGCTACTGCCCGCGTGGCAGCGCAGGTAAACAGCAGTACGTACACCATGTCCACATGGGAATGATGTACCTTGAAGCCGCCAGTGTAGTCCAGTCCAGTTACTCTGAAAGGGACCTCAGCATTGAGGCAGTTAGGGTGGACTGGAGCTAACGGTGGGGTTGGGTACGGCTGGCCTTGTACTCTTTTGCAATGTATGCACCGTTTGAGAATCTTCTTCACTTGCTGGCGCATTCGGGGAACCCAAAATTCCTTGCGCAAGTGGACAAGAAGAGTGGAGGTGTTACAGTGCAGCAGCACTTCATGCCAATGCTCAACAATAAGTTTCCAGAGAGCACAGTGGGACTCTAGGAGAATGGGGTCCATGTAGCCGGACTCCGGGGGTGCATCACTGAGGCGGGATCGGCCTCTTAGAACACCGTTATTGTCAATATAGGGCTTCCGTTGTCCGATAAAGGCTCGTTCATCGGACGTCAACAAGGCGGGTTTACCTTGCAATTGTCGTAATATTTGGGGGTAACTGGCCGCCTGTGACACACGAATGATGGCGGTAAGTGGTCTTCGTGGGAATCTTTGGACTAAATGGGGGAATTTGTGCTCGGCCCATCCGCTCGTCAGGCGCAGCAAGGCTGCAGAGCTCCTAACTGCCTCATCAAGAGATGAGAAATGAGCAAATCTTTGAGTTTGCGGTGGCAAAAGTCTGATGGGACAAGCTTTTATCTCCCATTCAGTAGGGAATCTGCTTTGGTCCAGGTAAGCTGAGACGTCGATCAGCCAGGCTGGTCCATGAAGCCACAAGTTGGACTTGAGGACGACTTTGGCGGCTACTCCCCGCGACGCCAGGTCCGCGGGATTGCAGGACGTGGGGACATGCTTGAGAAGCAACCGACAGTTCAACCTTATACGGTTTATCTCCTCAACCCTATTGAGAACATATGGGGACGTGCTCTGCCGGCTGTGTACCCACTGCAGGGCCGTGGAGGCATCGGACCACACTGTCGTAGAGACGTATGTTTCTGGACGTAATTCTATCAGATACTGGGCTAGTCGGCATCCAAACAGGAGTGCGGTCAACTCAAGCTTGGGAATGGACTGACTCTCGTCCAATTCCAGCATACGTTTAGGGGTAACCCGTGCCTTGGCTGTGAGGAGCTGGCATTTACCTTCAATTGTGACCACGTAGCAAGCCACTCCAAAGGCTTGCTTGGAGGCATCTGCAAACACATGTAATGCAGCCTGGTGACCCTGATGTGCATTTCGAGGCACCTTAATGTTCTCGAGACCCTTGTATTTTTTAAGAATGGCACCGAGCTCGCGGATCAATTCTTCGCTCAGGCGTGAATCCCAACTTTGATCCATCATCCAGAGTTTCTGAATGAAGAGTTTGCCGAGGATAGTGACCGGCGAGACCAGGCCAATAGGGTCGTAGATGGAAGAAAACAGAGAGACAACCTTCCTCTTGATGTTGACGTGTGAGTAGTCCTCTAACATCAGTCCTGAGGGGAGCTTGACGGCTAATGTGTCATCCGCGGTGTTCCAGTCCAGACCGAGGTAATCTTGGGGGCCCGTTTCGGTGAAGTCTCCCGAGATGGGGGCATTAGTGGTCCATTTGGCAAGGGGCATGTTGGCTTCCAGCATAATTTTTTCTATGGACTGTCTTTCGCTAAGGATGTCCGTGGGCGAGTCGTAGCAACGTTGAAAGTTGTCAACGTAGAAGCTTGTTTTAAGCTGTGAGGCAAGACTACTCGTTTGAGCATCCAGGTGGTGTTGGATTGTCTGGTTGAGCAAATATGGGCTCGAGGTGGCCCCAAACAGGACCACTTTGAAGCGGTACGCAACAACTTCAGACATACTGGAGTCCTTAAAGAAAAGAAAACGACAGTAATCACGGTGTTCTTCAGTGATCTCAATCCGCATGAAAGCCTTAGAGATTTCTGCCGTCAAACCAAATGGCTTTTCCCTAAACCGGAGGATCATGGACTGAATTTTTGAGGCCAAGTTTGGCCCGGTGTACAAGGATTCATTCAGAGACCTTGAATTTGGTCCCGATTTAGCCGAGGCATTGAATACTATGCGCATTGGTGTGGAGGTGGAATTTTTGAGGACAGGATGATGGGGTAGGTAGTGCATTTGTCCGTCATTATGAGGTTCTAGCTCGACCGGCTCGATAAAGCCCTCCTTTATGTACTCGTCAAGGATGGCTTGGTACTTGATGAATAACTGAGGGTCCTTAGATTTTTTAAGGGACATCAGCTGGGCAAAAGCCCTACCAAAATTTATCTCTGGTCGGCTATCACTCTTGAAGGGTAGTTGCACTGTGTATCTTCCGTTTGCGTACCATGTAGTACGCTTGAAGAGATCAACGGCCTGTGTCTCAAGATGGCTGAAGGGTTCATTGCTTATGCCCACAGCATCGAGTTTCCAAAGATTCTCGACGGGGGGCTCTACTCCCACAGGGTCTGTTACGCTGATGCGGTTTAGTGTGAGCGACAGACTATCAACCTCTGGGGGTTCTGTCCCTTCTCGTGACCAATCTGGCAGCTCTCCCCAAACCACATATCCACCTGGTGTACTGAACAAGTTAACACCCTTGATGTTATGAGTGCGCTTCAGGAGTCGGGGAAGGTAATCGGCTCCGAGGATGATCTCTATGCCAGTGGCATTGTCATCTGGCTGCCTGTCTGCAAGACGTAGACCACTAGCTTCCAGAGTGCGAACTGCATGGGTATATCCAGGCGTCCTTATGCTCTTCCCCACATTCGGGTTGACAATGGCAACGACCTTATGCTTGCGGCGACCAATTTTCAAATTGAACTGCACCAAGTCTGAACATTGAGGTGGTTCGTCCATGTTGAACGAGTTGAGTCGGAACACGATTTTTCCGACAGGAGCAAGGTTCAGTGACTTGACTACATTGGGATGAACAAACGTGCGTTGGGCACCACAATCCAGGAAAACTCGGGTGGTGTGTTTAAGTTTTCCATTAATTAGATCGCCAGTGAAGGTGGGTAGAACAGCAGGGTTTATTTCGTTTGCCTGGTTGGTTTGTTCAGTCTCACTCAAGGCTATATGATTAAGTTGAACAGAAGGTGGATCTGCTCTTGGCCCATCAGGTTGGTGACCCACGGTCACGATGTTAGGGCAGAGAGGCAATTTGTGGCCACGTTGGCAGTTCTGGCATGTAACATGGGCGGTGCAATCACGGGCAACATGTTGTGTCGAAAAACATTTAGGGCAACAGCCTAGTTGGTTCAACCGCGTTAATCGACTATTTGAATCGGGGAACCGGGGGCATTTTGTAGATGAGTGACCATTGTGGTCACAGAAAACACAATTGTACCGAACAGGGTTACCTGTTGGTGGGGGAGCTCTGGCCGGCTCCGGTGCACGCTTCTGAGTGGGTTTTGCTGGGTTTTGGGTTGGTGTGGATGGTGTCTTCGGCTTAAGGGCATCACTAGTCGTTCTATGGAAGGGCTTAGCCAATTTTGTTGTTGAATTGCTGTTTACTCCAGAGTTAGAAGGTTTAACAGGAAGCCGGTCTTTGCTGGGCTCCGTCAACAGTTTGGCTAGCTCCTTTGTGCGTGCATGTTCGTATAGTCCGTCCTTTAACTCTTGCAAGGACACGGATGTGCTATTGTAACGGCGATAAACTGTCTCCAAGAGAGTGGGGTTTAGCTTACTCAGGATGGCATGCTCCAACAGATCTTCGGACAAGGGGGCTTTGGTCACTTGCATGTATTCTTCCTCAGCATTGTTCCACTCCATCAGAAACCGTCTGAGGTCAGGGCCATCATCCGCTGGGGGGCTCATACTAAAGAGCTTCTTACGCAGCAAATGACGGTCAAGATCAGGGGATTCGTACTCCTGGACGAGGTTAGCGATGGTCCTCTCGTACAAACCCTCTGTCCAGATCCTGTTTCCAGCAAGACGCCGGGCTGGTCCTCTTAGGCACCGTAGAAGGATCTTGTACTTATCCGCTGGGGAATATTTGGGAGATTCGTGTATGGTTTGACGGAAAAGGCTCCACCAACCCGTCCAACGTTCCCTACGACCTTCAAAAATGGGGGGATCAGGCTCAGAGGCAACGGACACATAAACAGTCTGCGGGTTTGCGCCAGGTGTTCTATTCTGGGCTTGGTTGCCAGTGGACTTATGGAACACAATGCTACTGAAGGCCGTTTCAATTCCTTTTGCACAGTCAACCAGCATTGGGTAATTCGCCACCACGGTCGGATGTTTATAATGAGACCGGCAAAACTGTTTGTATTCATTGAGTTTGTCCCTGATGCCTCCGATGTGAACGCTAAAGTGATCCAACCCAGGGGACGACATGCGTGAAAGATCAACTGAACTTAGGCTATGGAGGGCCAGATCTGCGTCCTCACATAGAAATTTGAAATCGACCTCCTGTTGCTCAAGCTGTGAGTTAAGTTCCTCCAAGCTGAGAGCTTCAGCCTGAGGTTGTGGAGAGTTACCGAGATTAAGAATTTGTAAAGACATTTTGGATGAAACCCTTGGATGTGCGGAGTTTGCAAATTCAAAGTTAAATAAATTCTTAAGATTTATGGGTATGTCTGAGCAATGGAAACTCACCCTACTCGAAAGGTTTGGGAAACTTGTGCGGCTATATGTGCACAAGAAGTGACCATGGATTGGTTAAATGCACAATGAAAAAGTGTGGTATGTGGCAATGACAATTTACAACTATACAGTATAGGCTAGCACCAAAATGACTAAAGTAAATAAAACTTAGATAGTCGCAAACAATTACTCAATGTGACTAGTAGCACATGGAAATCGCAAAACAATTTAAACACCACTCGCGCTAAGGCTAAACTTGAAATTACCTCATGCAAAGGATAACTAAATCTCACTCACAACAGAGGACATTACATAAAGCTTTCCTCACACAGAGGTCAAACGTAAAAGTCTCTCACAAAAAGGACAAAAGTGCAAAATTACACTAAGGCTGAGGGTAAAATTATTGACGCACTTGTCAAGTGGTAATCACAAGTAAACTAAGATACGCTACACATGGGTAAGACGACCTTTAACAAATTTTTAAGTGACTACGTGAAATTGTAGACTTAGCAATATCGCGCTAAAAGTTCTGTGACCAAGGACACGGGGTTAAGCTTACAAGAGGGGTTAGTAAGAAAATTACAGCACTTGCACAAAGGATGGTAAACCGAGGTACAAAATTATAGAAAAAAGTAGATTGGCAAATTAAGTCGAACAGAGCAAAACGAACGGTGCTCGCCTGGAGCAGTAAACAATGAAGTCTGAACAACGAAAGTGATATACCTTAGTTCCAGTGTCTCGGAACTTTCTGGTTAAATGCCAAAATTAGGTGAACAGATCATATGAACCGACGGGCATAGAACTACGCAAGTTAATAGTAAAACATGCAGCATGCAACCTAAATCGATGACCTGAACATATATAGTTCTGTCGTCTCAGAACTCATAAATAAACCTGGTTACAATGTCTTCCTTAAGCGTGTGTCAAATACTATAAAATTACAAAACTCTTCTCTCGTTCCAACTCAAGTCTGGGCATTACACTTTCTACAATGTTGCTGGTGCATGTGGGTAAGTGTGGTATAGCGAGGTATTTATTGCTTAATCAAGCTAGGTTACGTTAATTTAATTACCCAAAAGTCAAAAGTGAGAGATCCGGTTCGAAGGACCACTCGTGTGGAGAATTTTTATTTGAATGGTTTAGTGGGAACTTAGTCCAGGAAAGTCTCCCTACGGCAATTACCCAAAGCTCAACAGGGGAGGATAATGAAC
Organism: Palaemon carinicauda; assembly: GCF_036898095.1. Lineage (NCBI taxonomy): Eukaryota > Metazoa > Arthropoda > Malacostraca > Decapoda > Palaemonidae > Palaemon > Palaemon carinicauda. Next base: position 36,280,289 of record NC_090736.1, read on the forward strand.
ACTTACTCTCGGGACACAAACGCCCTGCTAATACTTTACGGCCATAGTTCACTAACCATTCACTCTTAAATACAAAAGGAGGCAATTTTACTGTCCAGAGGCCGGAGAACTCCACACATTAATTTGGAAATAATTTATGGCCTACTCTAGCTTTGTCAGGGCTAGAGTCATCTCACTCTAAGGCTCTGTTTCGACTCCGTCCCAGTGACCCCAGTGAGATGCTGTAAAGGTATCTTACGTTAATGCAATTAGAGACAATAAAAAAAGGGGAACAGTGGAGTATAAAAGTATAAAGTAAAGTTAAATGGGGATCTTCACCTTCAAAGCACTAAGTAAAAGAGCGTACACTCGCTGATACCAACTTACCTTTGTCTAGAGTAGGTTACTCTCAACACCTTGTGTACTTCTGACCCGTCCCATAGCATAAATGGGTAAAATTCATATGCGGTTCAGGATACCAAAATGTGAATCTATTCCAAATGATTTATTACAGAAAAAAAGGATGGAAATAACTCGATGATTTTAACACAACAAAATAAAAAATTGGAAAAAAATATCAGTAACTCAATTATAAGTTTTACATATGATAAAATGAATAAGTGAATTTACAACAGAAAAAAATTGAAAACGTTAAACGGAATTAACTCGTGGGTTAAACCTCAAACAGAATAAATAAGAGTCAAAAAACTCTGATCAACAATTTGTGCGGTGGCTGCTATGAGGTCCCAACATGTGGTCAGTAACCTCAAGCAATTACCAAGATCAAAAAATTATGAATACATTAATTTCCATGCACGCAGCCCGAAAGATGTAATGCCAAAATAATACCTAAACTTAACTTATGAGAAATTTAAACTTATCTAAAGGGGGAATGGCCATTAGTTGAACTCACAAGATTTTTTTTCTGTTGTGGGCACCTGTGTCCTAAATGTGGCGGTCTTCAGTTTGCTCACTAGGCCTACAGCACTTAATTTGCAGAGTCAACGGCTCCCTCCAAGTTCTCCAACTAGCCCCCAAGACTGGAACCGACGTGCTGTAGAATTAGCAGCTATGCACTAACACTGGTCATCTGCTTGACCTCTTCTACGTATTCTTGGTTAGTTATTGTGTAAGGGGACAGGCTAGTGATGGAGAGTGGGAGCACGAGGTTGACATTGGAGCCTGACTGGGCAGCTCCGTTTCGTACCGTGGCCTGTATGTTTGTGAGGTCGAGTTCAGGTCACCTGCGTCCTCCTTCCTTCCCCCCAAAAAAAGCGTATCTTGGTGCGTAGGCCTACGATCTTGAGGTGCCAACTCTCATTTAGGACAGGCTCAAAAACCTTGTGCCTTGTGAATTTCAAGCAACACACTTATTTAGAATACAAGGAGAAATCTTGCAACTCCAGGGGGCAAAGATAATCCTAATTCTAAACAACTGGCATACAGAATAAAAATGAAACTAAAAGGTAATTTAGCAAGTCGGGCTTACGTGTGTGGACAACCATACCTCCTAGACTAGCAGACTTGAGTTGTTATTAAGAGATTTAAAATACTGTACCTAAATACTTACGGTAGAATAATGTATACAAACAACACAAAAGTATTAATCTTGGGACACTCGTTTAAGAAAGACACATTACTCACATTTTTCCCTGCCGTGACGTCACGAACAAAAACAAAGTCTACGTATAAACTATGAAGAAGAAGAGTAGTGAAGAAAATTCTTCACATAGGCCTATATGGGCAAGCATTGGGTCCTCGGGTCATTCAGTGCCTATGTGCCACTAGAGAAAATCTACCAGCTGCTTGAAGAAGTAAAAATTTGAGATTAGACAACAAGATGGTAAAAATAAAAATAGAGAAATATTTAAATCAAGTGTAGTCAAGGGCCGAAAGAACGCTTCTAAGACCCATAAGTAACACCTACAGTCCTCCACGTGACGTTCACTGACAACCCCCCCCCCCCCCAACCATACACAAATACACATTGCTCCTTATAATGGCGACACTACCCGTTAAGGGAGGCGAATTGATTGACGCATTGCTACTACATTCTTTCACCTGGTAATAAGAAGCGAAGTTTTTATTATTTATACCATCATACTAAAGTTTAAAAATAATTTAGGTAGAATTACGGACAAATTACAATGAATATATATGATTTCAAACGTCTAATAAAAAAACCTTTTCATGTTATCAATCGGTTCAAAATGCATGCATCGACAGGATGCGTCTTGGCGGGAAAACTGCAAGATGGGAAATAGACAGTCGTATATTGAAAATTGGTCTTTTATTTCTGCATAATTTTATGCACTCGCATAAACTGCATTTGGATTTCATAAAATTCAGGTCTTGAAAAGATCAGGTTCTTTTTATTTCCATTAAATGTTTGAATGGCTGTGTTCGCCCTCAAGCCAAGCATTAATAGGCCTAGGCCTAACTTATTTCTTTCCCATAGACGCAATTTTTGCTTAGTCATAAACAAAAGCAAATTTATCACTATGAAATAGTTCGTTCATCATGGAAAATGGCCTAATACACAAGCGAGAAAATAAGACAAAATAAAACATTACAAAATATCAATAATAGCCTAACACTTGGCCTACGATCTCTAACTTTGAACCTAAAGTGTTATCAGCATTAGATAATTAATATTATTCTCACCTTTGCTGATTGTCATTATTAGCATCATTGTAATTACCACCAGGATATCTTGTGACACAAACATAATCAATTAATTTCAAGTAATGAAGCCTCTACCTAAGTTTTGTTTCTCAGGTATGAATGGATATATAGATTTGCTTCACATGACAACTATTGCATTGCAAATTGCTTACCTTCAAGACTTATCCTTCGTTACTCTGTAGCTGGAAAAACGTATCATTAACATCATTGATGTTGCACAACTTCCTTCTAAGACAACGGTAGAAAAAAAACAGCGATGGAAGCAATGCGCTTTCGATAACACATATGGTGCCATTCTCTCCCATTCCATTAAAAGTCAACATTCAATTTGATCCGTAACTGCTTTAAGATCCAACTGAAGTTTCTCATTTCATTCTTTCTTACTAGACCATCTTCGGGTCAACATTATCTCTTGTTTTCTGTTCTGCGTTTGTTACTAACAAACAACAAAATTATACGTTAAATGAGTGTTCCATAGGAGCCACGTCTCAGTGCGTCCTCCCCTCCCTACGGGTGGATGGGGTCTAGGAGGGTCAGGTGAGGGCTTAGGTGACGCTTGAGCCTTGAGTCCTCTCTTAACGGATTAACTTTGATGGAAGAGGCCTTTTTGATTTTACAAGTATAACAGATACGGCTGATAATATAAATTGTGAATTAGTACTCGCTTATCATTTTGGATACATTTTGATACCAAATGAAATCACTGAATCTCAATACAAGAATTTTGTACCATGGAGTCAAAGTTAGTTTTAAAATGCTTGGTATCTGAGTGAATGAATCTACGTTACGCTTATGCCATTCAATTTAAATATAAATCTGTTATTTATCATATATGATTCCCATTGACTCTATTTTTCCAAACATTTGGTAAATCACATTTTGATAAGTTATTTATGGGTTATCATCGATACGCTATAAATACTAAGTTAAAAAAAAAACGGGGATATATTGTCATTCACAAACTTTTTAACACATACAGTACACACACACACACACACACACACACACACACACATATATATATATATATATATATATATATATATATATATATATATATATATAAGCCGTCAGTAGTCCACCGAAGAACAAAGGCCTCAGTATATCCCATACACTCGTAGTATATATATATATATATATATATATATATATATATATATATATATATATATATATATATATATATATATATATATATATATATATATATATATATATATATATATATATATATATATGCTATGTGTTTGTTTATGTATATATGCATAATTACACATATATACTGTATATCATACCGTATCTATGTGTGTGGGGTTGTGTGTGTGCTTGCCTAAAAACCTTCAACCATTTTTGTTGAAAAAAACTGATACTAATGTCTCAATTGATCTTTCTCTTTTTCCTCAGGTGATCTATTCAATCATATTTGTATAATGTTCAACATTCGTTTATCCTTGTCTTCTCTTCTCATTTATTCGCTAACCTAAGGAACTTGTCAACCTAGTTAACGAAACTTGACTTTTTTTTTTTTTTTATTGAAACGGGATGGTCTCTCTAGTGGATCATTACTGAAACAAATGTAGATATTGCTGTATTTTATAGCGATGCCCATCAGCGGGATATTTGGAAAAGTTGAATATCAGGATGCCAGAGAACTTCAAATCATTCATTCATAGAAAAGTTGAAGTTTATTTTAGTTTAGTGCGTTCGTAACATGAAATAGGTTCGATGGAAGTGTGGTAGATTCTGAAACTTCCGTGAGTGCGGCTCTGCTCGAAGGTTGTTTTGGTATTCAAAATGGATAGAGGTAGGACCTATACTTGCATTCCAACTTCACCATGATCAGAATTCGTGTTCTAAATAGAGTATAAATATACCTGCTATTTCTGAGCGGGAGGAGGGTGAGAAGTAGTAGTCATTCCCTGGTGGTAGGGGGTACCCGAGAGATGCACCCGGAAACCATACTCTCCCACAAATCGCTGAACCAGCGGATTGTACATAGGAAAGGGAGAGGGGGTTGAGTCTGCTGGCGTGTGCGTGCGCCCGTATGCGTATATGTGCGTATCTATCTAAATATTTAGAGGTAACGGCGGCAAGGGTACTCTGATAAAAATTATTTTGAAATCGGTATAAATATAAAACACGTGGCATTTGTATTTTCCATATTGAAGCTTCTCGTTGATTTGTAGACTGAACGAAGCTCACCACAATCGTAGATCGTCAAATATAAAACTGGCTCCTTTTACGAAGGAATGAGAGACATTACCAGATTCAGAAGTAATTTCTTCTAAGAGGATAATAATGTTACTGATAGTTTAGTGTCCATTGTTCTGTAAGTATACACTGCAACACGTGTGCACTTTTAATGTGGCCGGTGGTCAAACTATGCTTGGGGGTATGACCGCCCGTAGTTACATGAACTTTTCATAATATCATGAATAGGCAGATTTAACATATGCCCAAAATATCACGTTAAAAGAAAAGGATTTACACCCACAAAAGCTATCCTTTGAATGCTACTGTATTATGCACCACGCTTGAAATATCACTGTCGTGAGAGAAATGTGAATTCTCTATAACAATCATGAACTGACCGATATGCTCACGCAAATCTTTGGAATAACTATAGCAAAGATTATTCCAAAGATTTGGAATAACTATAGCAATGACGGCGTCAATGACCTTAGATGTCAGATGCCTGAAAACTTTAAATCATTCATAACTATAGCAATGATGACCTTTCCAGAACATTTTGCAATCTAGTGTTCAGCAACAATGGTGTTTTCTACTGGCGTTTTCAAATAAAAGAGATTTGACGTTGCTGGTGTATGAATATATAACTGACAGTAATTACGATTCAGTCATTCACATGAATAAGGATACGAGTGAAATTTACACTGTTAACGCACGATTCTTCATTTTGCTGAGATTTCTATACTCTCTCTCTCTCTCTCTCTCTCTCTCTCTCTCTCTCTCTCTCTCTCTCTCTCTCTCTTGCGATTTTGGTAGCACGCCTGGCAGGCAAGAATAGGATAACGCAACTTAGGTAGTAGGTTGGCTAGGGCACCAGCTGCCTGTAGAAATACTACCACTAGAGACTTATTGGGTCCTTTGATTGGTCAGACAGTACTATTGTACGGTGAATTCCTCTCTCTAAGTACGGCTCATTTTCATTTGCCAACACGTACATTAAATGGTCTGGCCTATCCTTTACATATTCTCCTTTGTCCTCATATACCTGACAACACTGAGATTATCAAACAATTCTTCGCTCAAGGGGTTAGCTACTGCACTATAATTTTTAATTGAGCAATTTCTTCTTGGTAAGCGTAGAAGAGACTCTACCTGTGGTAAGCAACTCTACTAGACCAAGGACACTCTAAAATCCAACCATTGTTCTCGTCCTGGGTTTTGTCATAGCTTCTGTACCATGATCCTCCACTGTCTTTGGGTAGATTTCTCTTGCTTGAGGGTATACAAGGCCACACTATTATATCTTCTTTTTTTTCTTCCTCTTTTATCTCAAGTTATTATAGTTTATATAATATATAAACTATAATAACTCAAATAAAAAAGTTAGATCTTTCATATATAATATATATGAAAGATCTAACTTAATGTTGTTATCATTCTTAGAATATTATATTTTGATTGTTCATTAATTCTCTTGTAGTTTATTTCCTTTTCTCACTGTGCTATTTTTCCTTATTGGAGCCCTTAGGCTTATACCACCGTGCTCTTTCAATTAGGGCTGTAGCTTAGCTTGTAATAATAATAATAACGAGATGGAAAAGTTAACTCAAGGCCAAGAGATACCTTGGAATAACGCTTTCAAGTCCCAGAACGGACGAGGTGGACCCGATTGGCACGTTATTACTCGACATCGCAGAATTTATTTGAGCAACAACTTGAAATTTTTCAATATTCTTTTCCCATCCCTAAGAAAAAATTGAATATTTATCAACATGGATTTCAGTAATGCATATTGATTAGTAGGTCACAACTTTTCACTTTTGAAAATGGGTATTCAAAATCACACTACTTATGAGATTCGAATTTAGGTAAAAATAGATATCCTAACCCATAGGGTTCGTTATTTACCTTTTCTTTTTTATCTAGTTCTGCTTTCTGCAGGTATTATTTTATACAGCGTTTATCAGTCTATCCCAGATTTAAATGAAATTGAAATATGAATTTGTGATAAAACAAATGATAGTATGCAAAAAATCAAAACTCTTTGGTAATAACATCTATTCAATTGATAGTTCTGCAAAGTCAATACGACGCACAGAGGGTAACTTAATAACACCCAAGACGAGCGAGCTAATGCATTATATTTTTTTCAACGCAGTTTGTATTTCATTATTCTATAAACCAAATGTTGTCAACACAGAAAGCAGTCAAGTATGGAAAAAGAAATGGAGAAGTAAAACAAAAACTATAAGAAATAGATCAAATATATTCATTGAATATATAACAATGCTGGATAAATAAGCAACAGACATAGCCTGAGAAACAGGAAAGCATTCGCACCAAGTTTGACCTTCTGAGGTTCCACCATTTCAACTTCTAGAATGTAGTATTAGAATTAACATAAACTGTACTTGCACAGTATTACGTACTTAACCTAGATATATCACTTGGTAGATTTCCTGTTCCGCACCTTAAAAGTACTCCGTATGCGCACTAATAATTCTCACCATATCTGCCCTAGATAATAAAAGAGCTATGTGTGTGTGTGTGTGTGTGGATGTGTATGTGTGTTTTCTCTCTCTCTCTCTCTCTCTCTCTCTCTCTCTCTCTCTCTCTCTCTCCCATATATATATATATATATATATATATATATATATATATATATATATATATATATATATATATATATATATATATATATATATATATATATATATATATATATATATCCTGCTACACTCAGTGGCATTGCCAGACATATGACTACCCGTCCCTATGTAGGGGTGGTAGAGGAGTAGTCATACCTTGGTGGGAGGAGGTACACTGGGAAACCACATTCTCCTGCAAATTGCGGAAACTATCGTGTTGTAATTACGGAAGGGGCTGGGGTGGGAACGGTTGAATCTGTGTGTGTGTTTGTGTGTGTGTGCCCGCGCTCTTGTGTTTCTATGTAAATATTTAGCCACCATAGTTGATGGATCTGGTACACTATAGTCTATTTTTTATAGCCCTTTTAGCTCGGAAAGGTTCCTGATACCTGATTGGTCGGAAGTATTTTTGTCCGAACACCTTCATTGTTCTCAAGTAATTACCAAGTGATGTGAGTCGAAACTTATTTATTAACCCATATTTCTCCATCAGATATATGTTTTGTCTATAAACAATGTGAAAGAATAAGTATATTATAAATGATCGTCATGGTAAGTCTAAATCTAAATCTAAGTCAACAACAGCAGCTTATTTTCGGATTCACGCTTTGTAATTTTGTAATTTTTCACATATTTCAACACAAATTGGGATAAATTACACTCAGCTTAAGTTAAACATGTTATTATAAACTTTCTTTGAATACCAGAATTTACCAAAAACATGGAATTAATAAAATCCAATATTTGTGAAAACTTATGGGGAGGTAAACGAACAGCCTTGCAGCGGCCTGGCGGGAAAACAATCCCAACTGACCGTCATACACCCAGTTTGTAGTCCCGATGGTTTGGAGAGAGCTACGAAGCCACGCAGATGATTGTTATTTTTGTTTAACTACTATAACTGGTTTCAATGCATCTTCTAGGAAAAAGATCAAATATCCCAATTTTCCATCTGCTATGAGACCCGTTCCCCATTCAGATGATCTTCCTGTACCCACACCTCCAGTAAATAAGGATCTTTCCTCATCAGATGAAGAAATGCCTTCAAGCGAGGATTCTGCAGAGTCAATAGCTTTGGAAGATATTGAGTCTACATATTCAGGAACAAGTGGCAACGAGCCACACTGGATCACGCAAGAAGACCTTAATGATCTTGCTCGTGATTTGTATCTGTCAAAACAGCAGTCAGAGCTCTTGGCTTCTCGGCTTAAACAGTGGAACCTAGTCCAGGAAGATGTAAGGATCACCAGTTTCAGGAATCGGAACAAAGATCTTGCTTCCTTTTTCGACATGGAAAACAAGTTGTGCTACTGCACAAACATACCTGGCTTGTTCACGTCCCTTGGGTTGCCGCATAATCCTTCAGACTGGCATCTTTTCATAGACTCTTCCAAGCGAAGTCTCAAGGCTGTGCTTCTGCACAACAGGAATAAATATACCAGCATTCCCATTGCACACTCTGTCCATCTAAAGGAGTCCTATGATAATATGGAGCTTCTTTTAGAAGCTATTATGTACAGCGAGTACCAATGTAGTCCGTGTGGGGACCTCAAGGTCATTGGTCTTCTTATGGGTATGCAAGCGGGCATCACAAAGTACTGTTGTTTTCTCTGTCTCTGGGATAGTCGAGCTGTATCCCAGCATTACAAGTAGAAAGACTGGGGGTCTAGAATCACTTTTGTTCCTGGCGAACACAGCGTCAAGGGGAATCCTCTGGTGGACTTGAATAAGGTGCTTCTTCCTCCTCTTCACATCAAGCTTGGTTTGATGAAGAATTTCGTGAAGGCGTTGGATAAAAATGGTGCTGCCTTCCAACACTTGTCTACTGTGTTCCCAGGTGTTAGTGCTGCTAAGCTCAAAGAGGGCATCTTTGTCAGACCTCAGATCCGAAAAGTGCTGAAGGATACTGATTTTGAGGAGCTTCTTAACTTAAAGGAACTGAGAGCATAGGAAGCATTCAAGTCAGTCTGTAGTGTCTTCCTTGGTAACACACGCATACCAGAATACCAAGCCTGTATTGAAAAGTTGCTAAAGTCTTATGAGGATATGGGGTGCCGAATGTCACTCAAGAATCATTTTCTCCATTCCCACCTCAACTTCTTCCCGCCAAACCTTGGAGCAGTGAGTGATGAGTATGGAGAAAGATTCCACCACGACATTACGAAGATGGAGAGCAACTATCAAGGCAAATGGAACCCTGCCATGATTCGAGACTTCTGCTGGATGCTCTTGCGTGACATCCCGGAGGCAAAATACACCAGATCTTTTAAGAAAACACACTTTTGATTGTCTGTGGTACTATGAATTGTGTAATTGTGTCATCCAAGTATATTGATCTAATCAGTGTTCTTTATCTATCCTGTTTTATCTGTTATAAGCTGCTACAACTCTTGAAATGTGCACATATATTCTTGGTTTATACTAAAATGAGACTATTTAAAAGCCAGAAAACTAGAGGTGATAGAGCAAAACTATTTATAAATTTGAATTCAGCACACCCAAATTAGCAAAAAACAACTATCCCCATTCTTGCCTCAGACCAGATTTTTTTTTTTTTTTTTTGTAAACCAATGGGATGAATGAAGCCGCTCCATGTATAATAAAAGGATGTACTGCCGAAGCACGTAAAAAAAGAAAGAAAGAAAAAAAATAGATTTATGGGCAACCAATGAGTGGCATAAGGATAGGATGTTAGAAAAACAGCAATGATGTAAGGTGAACCTAATATAACTGACAAGGGAAGCATTTACGAACCCCGACACCGGTTGGTCCCCAGAACCACCAAAGGTAAAGAGCCATCCTAGGTTGAAGGTTTTCAAACGCACACACATACATATATATATATATATATATATATATATATATATATATATATATATATATATATATATATATATATATATATATATATATCCACCATTACCAGTCAACTGCAGAACAAGGGCCTCAGAAATGTCATTCCACTTGCGACTGTTTATGTTCTTTCTGCGCCAGTCAACTCTCGCAAAGCTTAGCTCGTCAATCCATCGTCTTTTCATCTTTCCCATGCTTCTTTTACAATCTCTGGGGACCCATTCTGACTTAATATCCATTTATTGTCTTCCACTCGTGTGTATATATATATATATATATATATATATATATATATATATATATATATATATATATATATATATATATATATATATATATATGTGAATGGCAATCCAGAAATAACTTTTAAAATTAGGATTTATGAAATGTTTGGAAAAAACTAAAGGTAATGAGATTATGAGATAAATAGCAGGTATATGAATTTTTGGGGCAGCATAAGTAAGACATTGACCCATTCACTCAGATACTATAGACAATTTTTTTTAGGAGGCAGATTTGCACCAACTTGCAAGGATGCCCCTTTAGCTCGGAAAATATCCTAAAAGCCGATTGGTCGGAAGAATTATTGTCCAAATACTATTATTTTTTCCAAATAATTACCAAATAATGTGAATCGATACTTATTTACTAAACTAAATTTTTCCCTAAGATATAGGTTTTGTCAATCAATAATAACAGCACCCGCCGAAGTCAACGACAGGAGCTTGTTTTTGGATGCACACTGCATAATTTTGTAACTTTTCATATATTGCAACACAAATTGAGATAAATTACACAAAGAATAAGTAATTTTTTTTTATTATAAACTCTCTTTGAATACCAGAATATACTAAAAACGTTGAATTGATAAAACTAACTCTTTCTGAAAAAGCAAGACTCACGTAGAGTGGGTCCTAGGTAAAACGAGCACTCCAATGTCAAACACCACATTCCCAACAATCCGAGTGTATCGTCATATTATGGGGTATTTTATATACTATATCAAATGTTTCATTATAAAATTCATTCCACATATGCTGAGACAGCGTATATTGCATAGCAGGTGAGCCACATAGAGGATTACGAATATTTTACTAGCTACAAGAGGGTGACGTGAGGTTTGTTATAAGTTAAGCAATTGTTATACAGTGAACCTTGTTTGTTAATATATATATATATATATATATATATATATATATATATATATATATATATATATAGATAGATATACATACATATATATATATATATATATATATATGTAAATATCACCCACGAAATGCATTTAATACCGAATTCTATCTTGGGAATACATATCCACTTGGAATTCATTTTATGGTAACAGCTTCTGGCCGGGTGGTGATTCGAACCACCACCTGTACGGCTAGAAACTATGCTGGCAGGGACCCTACCGACTCAGCTAGGGTAGGGTCCCTGCCAGCATAGTTTCTAGCCGTACAGGTGGTGGTTCGAATCACCACCCGGCCAGAAGCTGTTACCATAAAATGAATTCCAAGTGGATATGTATTCCCAAGATAGAATTCGGTATTAAATGCATTTCGTGGGTGATATTTACATTAATTAAAATCACGTGTGCTTGTGATATATGTTCATATATATATATATATATATATATATATATATATATATATATATATATATATATATATATATATATATATATATATATATATATATATATATACAGTATACAGTATATACACGCTCCTACTTCTATTGATGCAAAGGGCCTCGGTTAGATTTCACCATTCGTCTCTATCTTGAGCTTTCAAGTCAATGCTTCTCCACTCATCATCTCTCACTTCACGCTACATAGACCTCAGCCATGTAGGCCTGGGTTTACCAACTTTTACAGTGCTTTGTAGAGCCCAGTTAAAAGTTTGGTAAACTAATTTCTCTTGGGGAGTGCTAAGAGCATACCCAAACTATCTCCATCTACACCTCACCATATCCAAATATGGCACTCGAGTAATCTCTCTTATAGTTTCGTTTCTAATCTAGACCTGCCATTTAACTAACAATATTCTTTTCAGAGTTTTGTTCTCAAATAAACAAAATCTGTTGGATATTGTATCATAGTCATAGCACGACTCATGTCCATACACTAACACCGATCTCACTAATCTCATATATAGGCTGATTTTTATATGTAATTTTAGACGATATGATTTACAAATTTTACCTAACCAAGCCACTGTCTGATTTGCCTTTTTTCAATCTTCCACTAAACTCAAATTCTAAAGACCCTGTATAAGAGATCATAGTTCCTAAATATCTCAGTGATTTTACACCATTATTCGTTTCTCCTTCTAATGATATTTCATCTTCCGTTGCATAGTCCGTTCTCATCACCTCATTCTTTCTTCTATTTATCTTGAGCCTATCCTTATGTGACATTTCATGCACTCTGATAAGCAAGCTTTGCAAGTCCTGTGGTGTTCTGCATAATTTCCTGTTACCAATCCAGTCCAATCATTCTTCACCATCCCCAAGTGTTCTATGCATTACAAAATCCATGAGAAGGATAAGCAACATAGATGACAACACATTGCCTTAAGTACTCCACTGTTCACTGGAAATACATTTGATAGGACTCCACTAACATCAACTTTGCCTTTTCTATGCTCATGAACAGACTTTATAAAATTTACATATTTTTAAGAGGAACTCCATAATAACGCACGACTCTTCACAAAATTGGCAGGTGGACTCTATCTAAGGCTTTTTTCATAGTCCACAAATGCCATTTAAAGTGGTTTTCTATATTCCCCACATGTCTTAGAATGAAAATTAGGTCAGTACAACGCTGTTTAAATGGGATCCATTCCCTAACAATCTCAAGGATTCAGTTTAGAGTTTCAGTGGTGTCATCTATATCATTTATGAAGAAGTAAAATGTGCATACTATATATTTCCATGACAATTGGCGTAAGTTTGATGCCTCTGTAATTATGGCAATTATTGCCATTTTCACCAACATTCCTAGTTCCCCTTCATCCGGGTTTGCCTCTTCACGCCATATTCTATAAAATAATCTTGTAAATATTCTGTGAATCACTTCATTTTAGGCCACTATAATCTTGACAGTTATTCCATCGTATCCAGGTGCTTTCCATCTCTTCAGTTTTTTAATGATGGCTTTGATTTCAAATACACTGACTTCATTCATGGGCACATCAGCTTCAGGTATATCAATCAAATTATTCCCTTCATATCTCCTATTCCTAACCTTACTAAAATGTTCCATTCAACGTGGCCTTTCTTCATCTTCTGTTATTATAACAGACCCATCTCTCTTTTTGATGGGTATATGCTTCTTCTTTGCCCTATCAGAGATTTGTTACTAAATCTATGAGAAACTCTTACACCATCGCCACTCAATTCATACTTTTGCCAGCCCCATCTGCTTGCCCGTCTAAATACTCTATCTAGTCATTCCGGACTTTTCTTTTGACCTCACTATCAATACTGGAATAGTTATCATGTTCTACCTTTTAATTTTCATTACTTCCTTGAAATCTTTCAACAATCAATTTCTGCCTGTATCTCCTTTTTATAGTATCCAAAGAAAACACACACACACACACACGCACACACACATACACACACACACACACACACACACATATATATATATATATATATATATATATATATATATATATATATATATATATATATATATATATATATATATATACATATATATATATATATATATATATATATATATATATATATATATATATATGTGTGTGTGTATATATATATATATATATATATATATATATATATATATATTTAAATATATACATATATATATATATATATATATATATATATATATATATATATATATATATATATATATATATATATATATATATATATATATATATATATATATATATATATATATATATATACACACACAATGTGTGTGTGGGTATTTCTGGGTGCGTTTGTGTGTGCAAGTCGGTTCGCTTGCTTACGGGTTTTTAAGCGTGTCTACAAAATAGAGATGAATTTCTAAAAAGATTATGTTTATTAAAAGTCAAGAATTTATCATAAAATACGAGATACTCCTTCACCTATCTCCATTTACTTTTTCAGATGATATATGACATAGAAATATTGTGATGAAATCTTACTGACGGCAAGGGTATCAAAGCTATAAATATTAATTTAGATTTTAAATATACGAGGATTTTCGTATACTTCTTCAGCATAAGAGGTTCAGCATTAAGGCAAACGAAAAATCCTGCATACTTTGAAAGGCATTTTATCCCTTTGACAGGAAAGTGGATTTTTGACTACAAGAGATTTTTAATCGCTTACACATGATTTCTGCTGGAAATTGGGCTATTACTTTTTTAATATTTCTCATTGGGTTTTACTATGAATATGAGAGTTAAAACTCTCTTTTAATTATTTGGAAATTAATCTTAATTATTTAAAATTTAGCGTATCAAAATCTCTTTAAGGCCATTAAATTTGATTATACATCAAAGACATCGTATTACGTAAGAGCTTTTTATCAATTTTACATAATCTATTTTTCCATTTATTGAATAACATTCAATATATGCATATATATATATATATATATATATATATATATATATATATATATATATATATATACATATATGTATGTATATATATGTGTGTATATATGTTATATATATATATATATATATATATATATATATATATATATATATATATATATATATGTATATATATATATATATATATATGTATTTATATATATACATATATACCTTTATATATAATATTATATATAATATATATATATATATATATATATATATGTGTGTATATATATATATATATATATATATATATACTATATATATATATATATATATATATATATATATATATATATATATATATATATATACATATATATATATATATATATATATATATATATATATATATATATATATATATATTTATATATATATGTATATATATATATATATATATATATCTTTATATATAATATTATATATAATATATA